>NW_011369253.1:62628-89411 GCF_000735185.1 Notothenia coriiceps | reverse complement strand
TCTTTAATTTTCTTCCCATTTATTTGAGCTCTTTGTCCCCTTTCATAGTATCTACTTACCCAGTTATTTTCTCTTTATATTGGCCAGTGAATTAACTTATTTTGCTGCCATTGTCTCTTTTTGTGTTGCAGAGCTACATGTGAAGAACTGACAACAATGCAAAAGCAAAAAGAGTTGCCGTTTATCGTGTACTGCGAAATAGGGCTGAACGATTAATCGATTTTAAATCGAAATGGCGATTTGAAATGATGCGATTATCAAATCGCAAAGCCTGCGATTTTTTTTAACATTTTTTTTTTTTTCTTCTTGTGTGTCAGTCATCCACACCAATCAGAAGTGCTGTGATCCACATGTACCAGCCATTGTTAACCAATCAGAAGTGGCCCATGATAGAAGGTGATAGACAGATTGATCCAATCACCTGCCAAGATTTTTGAAAGTGCCTGCCCTTTCCAAATGGCTTCCAATGGAGCTCTCCTAGATGGTTCGGTGAACCATCTGAGTCAGGTTAGTAATGCTCCATCACATGTTTCTATTACAGGGTGAATCTTAAACTGAAGCTTGAATTTAAAGCAACCCAACGGAAGTTTCATGTAAGTTTAGTTCTTTCACTCGTAGCTCGGGCTGCGGGGGTGCTAGAGACGGGAGCATGTTGATACGACCTTCCTAGCCAGAGTTATGGCCGCACTTTACAATAAACTTCCGTTAGGTCGCTTAAAAACAAATATCGCAATTCGAATCGCAATCGCAATATTTGTCAGAAAAATCGCAATTAGATTTTTTCCCAAGATCGTGCAGCCCTAGTGCGAAAGTCCAAACCATAAAAGTTGAGGGTTTTTATTTTACTGTGAGTATGATGGACTCTGACACCAAAAAATGTTTTCATTTCTTGTGGTCGTTCTTGCCATATTGAGCCCATTATGCTGATTTAAGGCTTATATTATGTTAATTCAACAACCGTGCATTTAACTAAAATTTGTTTTCTTTTAGATAATTGAAAACAACTGAATTGAAGATGGCAAAACACCAACAAGCACTCCCTTTCTTCAACTCCTCAGTCATTTGTCAACAATAAGGGATTTCAGTCTACAAGTACACTCGTGCCGACAATTCTCCATCCCATGGGCCCCATTTCTTTTCAGCCGGGCTTCAGGTCTGCCGCCCTGTCATTAGCTCTGAGCTTTAATTAACGGACCCACCTGTCACCGCGCTGCACACAGACACAGCAGGTCATACGGGGGACGCTGGGGAATTCCCGCTAAAACTGTACTGCCCATCAGATTACGGAGCCCGCCTGTATAGTTGTTGATGTGCTACAAAGAAAGCAGCGCAGCAGAGAATCGTTCCGACCACAGGTGTTGCGGTTGAGGTAGGACTCGTCTCGCCCGGCATGCTTGTGTGTGTTTGTACATGAAGTGCAGAGACCTGGATGAGCGGTCGGGTAGAGAGCAATGCTAATGGGGACATCTGTGGGATTGGGAGCGCGGAAAGCGAGGAGCAGCGGGTTTGTTGGTTGTCTGCCATGCTAACAAGCAGAGTTAAAAGCCCATAGTGACAGCCCTATTAGAGCCTAATGGAGGCTGAGACAGCTGAGACCCTGAGACCCTGACACACACACACACACACACACACACACACACACACACACACACACACACACACACACACACACACACACACACACACACACATAATAAAAGACAACCACGCCCAAGAACAACCAAGTGACTCCCCCCTGAGTTCTACCGCCTGTCTTTGCCTTCATCCCTCCTGTCCTCCATCCCTGTAGTTAAAGATCTTTATGGGTGAGGGAGTGGCACAGGGACGGGGAGATTGGATGGGCTCTCATGCTATCAGCCATCCCTGGAGGTAACAAAAGGTCAAGGACTCTCATTTTTCATCTCAGCCAATTACCCTCCCAGTCCAACCCAGCTTTCCTCTGCCTCTCCATCTGGCCCTCTTCCCCCCGCTGCGCTCAACCAGTCCTCTAATCGCATTCACTCCGCCTCACATGAATGCACACACATACAGTACATGTCACTCCTCACACACATGCACACACAGTCCCACACTGTCCTCCAAATGAAAAGCTCAAATAGGATGACAAACTACAACTGTACAATAAATTAAGTCAAGCTTGATAGAAAAAAGGAAAAGGAAAATTCCCCTGCAATTAACATTCCTCTTCCTACAGAGATCCTCCCCAAGCTTCATCCATTTGTGCTCTGGGCTATAACAGATAAATAGACAGTGCTGGGTCCCTGCTGTATGCAGTCCTGTAAGGGTGTCTCAGACTATGGTCTTGTTGTGTGTTTGGCGACCCTGCGGTGGAGTCCAACTCAAGTCCTGGGGGAGAGGCTTTGGCAAGGCCTGACCTTCTATCGGTCTGTGGTATGCAAAATATGTTGCAGGAAACAAGCTGAACATCTATCCGTCTACATAAAAAGAGGGGACTGTTTGCCTGCAGGCCATACGAAGGGACACTGCAGAGGATAGAGAGCTGGACTGCTGTTGGAGCTGTCAAATATGTGTGGGTGTGTGTGTGTGTGCTGGGAGGCAGTGGGGGGGGAGGCACTAGGCGTGGGTGATGTTGGCGATTACTTCTAAGAGGGACTACAATTAACCCTTAGCTTCTCTGTGACCCTCTCATTCACATACTTAACCCCTCCTAGAGGTCAGAGGGCAACAGGCTCTAAGTGGCCTGTGGGTCTCTAACAGGGCAATTCACAAATTAATCTGTGATAGTGAGAAGGAACCAGAAGCCTACCGAGCAGTAAAACACAGATAGAGAGGTATTTAGTATGTTAGCATTCATAGTATGTGAGTTAAAGTGCCAGTCGTTGCTATTCTAATAAATAATACACTTTACCAGGTACCATTTTATATACCTGTTATACTGTATGTTGAGCAGTCAGGTGGGCCAATCAGCAGGCATCATTAATAAAAACTCAGATGAAGAGGTCATTTATGATTGTGCATCTATCTGGAAAATAATACTAAAATTCATTACTCCTACCAAATGTAATTAAAATGATAACCTTAAACGAGACAGGACACAGATAGCAAAGTGAAAAAACACATTATAGTTGTCATATGAAATGAAAAAGGCTTTTTGAGGGGAATTTAATTGTGGCAGATGTGATGAAAATTGTAGGCAAACACTTTCAACACTCTACACAAGTTAACATGTATTAATACATACATTCTTTGAAAACGAAATGTGGGAAAAACATGACAATTGTCTACACATGTCGCCATCTTAGTTTAGCATATTAGCATGGTGCATTTGAGGTTGGGGCCAATAGGCATTAGATGATGAAAAAAAAGTATTTAAATGTACTGTATATAAGATCTTGCACGACATATCTAACTTCCAAATTCTTTAAATACTGCAGCCATAACAATGTAAATGTTTCACTCATTAAACTCTGACGTACAGTAGCCTCCTGTGGCTTCAATTCAATACTGTGAGAGACAGAGATAGCAGAGATAGCAGAGATAGCAGAGAAAGCGTGGAAGAAAATATTTAATCTAATTTGAAGTTACTTAAAGACAAATATTGTGTTTTGGGAATTTCAGGGTTCAATGTTTCATGGAAGTGGATTTTGTGTAACATGTATATCGCATAACATTGAGTTTTGGCAGGCTTCTGTTGCATTAGCAAAGTTAATGGCTATAAGTTACACTGCTATAAACTTTTTTTATTCATCCCTAATTTCTTTTTTAATTCAGATAAGGTGAAGATTACTGCACGTCACGCTGACATTGGGATTTATAGGAGGCAGAGAACGTGCACATAGATCATGAGTGAGTCAAGAAGTGAGGAAAGACACCTTTTGCCTCTCCACAATAGCTTTTCCTCCTAAAGTTCCACCTAACAACCCTAATGTCAGCCAAGATAAGGGATTTAATGTTACTCATTAAGTGTGTTTGCACTGTGTTTATCACCAAGCGTGAACCCCCCACCTCCACTGTGATTCCAGGGTGATGAGAGTCCCTGGACCCCAGGAGGGACTCACAGTTTGGGTATGCTCTCCATGGAGACCCCCTGGCTCCTGGTGCAGAGAACTGGAGCCAGGCCGCCTGTAGTGGCTCCCCAGAGAGACCGGAGGGGGGGTATGGAGAGGCCAAGAGTTTATAGGGGGATGATTAGTCAACCAGATATGCAGCCGTTGGCCACAGGGTTTTGATCCAGTGTGGACACATCTGCACAATAAATTTTGCTCAATTAGTCACACAAAATTGTGTAATTTAGAAAGACACACAACAAATCAGAGCTAACCCCTGAGTGTTGCCATCTGTTCACATGTATAAGGTCATAAATATGGATCATACATGTATTTTCTGTACATAAAGACTTTGACAGTTCAGCTTAAAGTGAACAATGGTCAAAGGGCGAGGAGGATACATTTCTTCTCTCAATGTTTTAAAGAACCTGTCAGCACTTATTCTGAAATGAAAAGAAGACAGAAAATGAGGGAAAGACAACAAAAACACAGCTGGTAGTGTGAGATGAGAGGGAAAAGTCTCAGGTTGAAGTTGTGAAAACATACTCTCGCTCTGCTTTGAATACCTAAGTTCTCTCTTGTTAGGGGAACTACGATCCACCATCCAGTGGTTTTTACTCTGACCATTTTACCCCCTTCTTCTTTTCATTTCAGTTGGTGCATCTCCACTTTGTGTTGCAGTTTACACACTGAATAACCTAATAGGTGGATACACTGGTTTTGGAATGTGAAGCAGTACGGGCCGGCCCACGCACTCTTCCAGTAAGCAGATGCCACTGACAGTGATTCATTAGAGGTTCATGATAGCTTCTGGTTAAGTGCAGATAAAAATGCCTCGTGGGTGTGTTGTGAGAAATTGTCTATTTTCACCTAGACTCTCTTCTACAATTTCTATAATTCTGTTCCTCCTTTTTAAACTCTTTCTAATTCAGAGCCAAAATGTCTTTATTCACTTTTTCTGTCGGCTGAAACTGTCAGTCAATTTGAGCATGTTGGGTTTCCTGGATTATTATTCCACTGCTCTTGATCCCTGCTGGCGCTGAAGTGCTGCTGACAGAGACAAATGCACTGCTGTCAACAGAGCTGACATTCACACGAGTGTGTCAGAGGAAGACGTTAAAGTCTTACACCCTCTGCACTCGTAGCGATGACTCTGTTGGTGTATACTGTAGGCCCATAGAATGAGAATGGAAACACAGCCTCGCTTAAGGGCCTATTTGACCCCGCATGACAGTAATGCTAAAATGTTTGAATAAACCTGGGTGTCAGGAAATGTCGTACATTTTAACATTTGGTTCAGATTCCTGTTAAACAGAGGTTTACAGTATGTATTATAAATTAAGGCTATTAAAAGAAGAAGGGCCTGTTGGAAGTCAGGAATTCTTGCTCTTCAGTACAAACGTGAGGAGCGTGATTACAGAGAAGATTCCCAGTTAGGCAGGATCAGCGGGTGCACAGCAGATTATTGTTTGAATGACATGAACATAAGAACAGTCTTTATATCTGCAGGTCTGTCATTTGCCTCACGTGCAATTCTTCTAGTGGGTCATTATGTTGTACACAACCACATGCACACATGCGCACAGGAGGACATGCACATGCAGGGTGAAACCGCAAACATTATGCAGTGCCGGTCACAAATAACCCTCATTACATTTCCTCTTGACTTACCAACTTAATGTCTAATTTAGCATTGTAATGTGTAAGGAAATACAAATGAAGACATGAAGTGATCTAGTCAAGTGAGTAAAAACAATGTCTAAACTTCAAGTTCTGGGTTAGTGTTTCCCAGCATGGGGGCTAAGCAGGTTTGTAAGGCATTGTCAACTTCCTTGTTGGATTGGCTGACCAGTTTTGACGAACTTTGTGACCTCTCCTTTCAGGCGGACATCCCATGTCTTTGTTTTCCTATTTTATTACTTCTGTACAATGTAAAGAGGTACGATTTCCCCCAATGACACTTTGTTTACTATTCTGGTCATGGAAACAATCTAAAGCTTCTTTCTTACACCAGTACGTCAAGTATGTTCACTGGGGTTGCCTATTTGTGCCAACTCTCTCTCCAGGTCTTCACGGTGGAGAGGTCATGTGGGTTCTTCGCCATTTTTCACCAAAAGAATACAGAAGCCATAACGAATTCAAGGCATATATTCTCAGCAAAAGGGATTTTAATCTATAGTTTGACCTACATTTTAAGCATAGCTTCAAACAGAGGTATCTCAGATCCGTCAGAACTAAAGCAAAGTAATAAAACAGATTCATATTTGCTTACTTAAGTGTCCCCCTCTCTCCATCTGTCTGTCTTTCATCCCTCTCTTGGAGCAATGTTGCCGAGGTCCAGTTTCATGGGCTCGAATTTAATCACTTAAAAAAACGTTGTCTTCATCCTCATCTTTAATGAGAGAGGTGGAGGGATTTCCAAGGTGCTGCTCTGCCCTGTTTTCTTTAGAAAGGTCTCGCTGTTCTGGGAAGGAAGCCTAGAGAAGTGGATTAGCTAAAACCCAGAGGAAGGAAGAAACAGATAGACTAGACCACATCATAGTACACACACCCAACCTCACATAGTGTAGAAAGAAAGTCAAACGAAACGCCCGGACAGAGAGGTGTTATAAGAGCTGCAAGGAGGTTACTCCCTTCCAGCTCAGAATCAAACAGGACCCGAGAGGAGAGGGAATAAGGAAAATCTAAAACACATTTTTGCCCTTCGCCCTGACATGTGGAACCTGTACCGGGAGTGTTTTCTTTTCATATGGCTGTGATGGGGCTCAGGGGGTTTCTACAGTGTCCCCTCTGCCCTCTTCTCCCAGGAGGGCTGTGCTGACCTAATTATCAACCAGGACACCCGCTTGCTGAGAACAACAGCACCTCCACAGCTTCACGCTACGGCCCCCCACCCTTCACTATAGCTAAAGTACGGCACAACGTCAACAGCTCGCTATGTGGTCCTGTATCCTATTGTGCTAACCTGAATGTCTGAAAGGACTCACGGTCATTCATAGGAAGCTGTTACTTCCAGTAAGGTTATCTCCTCACATAGGGGAGAAATCACCCTTTGTTTTAAGTAACTGGAATATCTTGCCAGGAGAGTTGGGTTCACCAGTGCATCTGGATTGGCACAGCTGGCTTTGTTTAAAAGCAGGGTCCTATTCATATCTGCACCAGTGCATAACCCCCCCACTCCTCTCTTTACCCTTTTTTACCCTTTTTTAACATCCTCATTCATCATGCTCCACATGATCAATAGTGTCTGTCACTTGAAGGATAATGTTTGATGGATGGATGCATCGCTAAAAATTATCTGATTGTAAGAGTAGCCAAGTGAACTGCAGATTAAAAAGAATCATGTGTGGGCGTCATGAAGTACCTGAGACCTTAACTCTACTGTTAACTGCCATTGCACACACACATACACACTTTGAAACAAGGGCTTTCCTTTTCCCCCCTGCAGTTTCAGAATCCCCCCAGAGCTGAGAATGTGATGAGCAGCAGACCGCCAGCGCACTGCGTGGGATGAAAGCGCTCTGCTGTGCATCTGTGACACTGCTTGGTTGTTTCTCAGCGACAGGATCCCCTCTCCTAAACTGCTCACACCTTTGAGATAGAACATTAATGCCTCATGAATGGCATTCAAATTAAACCTGTGGTCTCTTGAAAGGTTAGAGGGGTTTCGATAAAAGTGTCTTGCAATGAACGCTCAGCTGTCGAAGAATAGTGGACCTCAGCGCAAACTAAAATGAGGCCTCTGATATAATATTTCTGTAAAAGAATAACTATTCACTATTCATTTGGTAGAGACTAAAATATCTCAACAACTATTGAATAGATTGCCATGAAATATTGTGCAGGAATTCCTGGACCCAAACAAATGAAGCCTATGAAGCCCCTGACTTTGTGCCATGATTTTCAAGTTTGTAGTTTAACTGAAATGTTTTGACAACATTTGGATTGATTGCTATGACATAGGTATAACAACGTTCATGGTCCCCTGAGGATGAACTATGTAAAACCTTGGTTCACCCTTAACTCCCCATATAGGGCCATGGTCGTATAACATTTTACACCATTATTTATGTTTACTGCTTATAGGCAAATGTTTCACAAAAAACGAATGTACTTAACATTAGCATGTTAGTGTCGTCAATGTGAGTGTGTTAGCATGCTGATGTTAGCATTACCTCAAAGCACATCTGTGTTTAGGTACAGCCACACAAATCTGCCAGCAAGGCTGCAGTCTTTCGTGTCAAACAATCCCTTAGGTTATATAGACATATATGCAGGAGAGAAATAAGGCAAAAATGTATCCAAACTGTCCATAATAAATATGCATCAACATGTATAGAACAACTTCTTGGTTAAACTCAATTTAACAATGTGAAACTATGCAAAATGATGATAAATATGTTAAAGTTGCGAAAACAGTATATAGTGTGTTTCACCTCGTTTCATTTCTGTATACTGTAAATAAGAGACTTAAACACATTTGGCATTTGTAAGTGTTTCCCTGTGTGGTAACGAAGGGAGCACCATGGGGGTCTCCTTCATCTAGATTCTCATCACGGACGCCACAAAGATCAGCTCACCACAGCGTGTCTGCACCAAAACACCTTACTGACTCATGAGCGATGACACGCTCGCCACACGTAGGCAGGAGAAACCACAGGCAGGTGGGAGGTGACACCGTTGTAGGGGGGGGGGGGGTTAACTCACCGTGGACAAGCCGGAAACCCCTCGCAGCCTGATCTGAAAAGGTGTGGTTAAAGGGAATAAAGATGAATGCACAGGGTGAACTTCAGCAGTCGAACTGCATGGCCGAGATTCAAAGCTCCGCTAGTGCAGAGGTGGACAGAAAGTGCTAACCCAAAGGTCAAAGCCTTCACACCTTCTCAATAGTAAACTACAGCAAAACTCCCAGTGAGAAAGAGCCAGAGGGTTAGTGGAATTTGTATTAGGAAACAAATTCCTCTAATCTCAGGTAAACAAGTTACCACCACAAAAAGCTTTTATACAATGAATGTTGGTGTGAGTGGGTCTGTTATTAAAGTATGCAATGTGGAACGTTTATGATGAAATCAATTTAGTTTACAGAAACACATTTCACCTTTTAAGGATATGAAAACAAAAAAACTTAACCACTGATGGTTGGCGTGGCAGTTTCAAAAGGAGGAGTCAAACTGAAAAAATAAGAGACTTGCCCCTTTGACTTCCAGTAACAATCAAATCTACTGACAACTGGGTGCCCTGCGGTTTGATTGTCTTCTGGGAACACACACCCTCTCTGAATGCTTAGGCACTAGCATATGCCATTTACGTGAGCAGATTTGGAAATTACATTGTGATTGTGTTTGTGATAACGAAACCAAATGCATCCTGAAAATGCTGCCAACGACGCTGCATTTAAAATATTTCAATGATCTTGATATTTGCAAACACTGTATAATACATATTCCAAATGTAAGAGTGTTAGAATATATCTAAATATATGTTTTTGTTACACTGCAGTATATTTTTCAACTATTATTTCCCCCGCATCAGAGTTGGATGGTGAAGGCTTTGCATGTCTCAGTGTGAGTGGTGACAGGCAGCTACATAGTGTAGTATGTCTGAGTCCTATAACCTGGAGGTACCAGTGAACCTCTAAAATGAGGTGAAATGCCATGTGTGGAAAAACCCTTAAAGGTGAGGGCTCACTGGAGCAGCAGTGCGGGTGCTAATTTGTTTGGGTAGAAAGAGCATAGATGGGGGACTGGGCCGTTTTCTGAAACTTACCTTCAGAAAACAGAGCTCCCTGCCGTCATGTGAAACCTAAAGTGCCGATTCAGTTTAGTCATAATGACCTGGACACAGAGAGACAGAGAGAATAAGAAAAGAAAGGAGCAAGTTAGCATGAGTCAACCAGGCTGTTTCCACTAAAGAGGGGACATATTTAGTGTGTATTTGCACCGTGGATTCGCAGCAAACTCCTTCCTGATAGAGCTTGCTCAGACGTCTGGGTTTCGACGTTGCGATGGAAAACTCAGAAGCGCGTACTGAACCACAGGCGCTCTTTCTTCCCAGCCTCAGAGCTCCTCCTAGCTGACGGCTTTCCCTTCTCCTCAGCCTCCAGACGGACCACGCCAAGAGCCAGACTGAAGCACAAATAGAGTAAAAGTTGGCAGGTGTATAAAGAGGCAGCAGGATGAGGGAAAGTGAAGGGAGGACAGGTTCAGCTTGAATTGTACTTGAGTGTAGGAGGGGGTGAGACAGGTAAAGTGAGAGGAAAAGATGGAGAGAGGTGAAGAAACTGAAGCTGCTTGCTGTTGTGGGTATGAAGGAAAAGAGAGAGAGGGAAACCCAGACACAAACATAAACACTGGCTAGCACTTCAATGATTCCTCTCTCTGGCTCTCTGCCTCCCCTCTTGCCTCCCCCTTACTAGCCAAGCATAAACAAATATAACATGGAAAGCATCAGACAGGCCCCATACATCTCAGACTAACGGCAGTCTGAAGTGAATGAGAAAAGGGAAAAATTGTCATGGTGAGTTTCGTCGTTTCCATTCAATAAAAAGACCAATTGGATTAGGCCGGCAGACTGTCACTGAGTCTGCTCCAACATCCAAATCACATCTGCCATAAACCCGAGAAATGTCATCCTGTCAGACTTCGATCTGTCCCTCTGAAGTCATTAAGCTGAAATAAAAAAAGAGAAAACAGCAAGACCATCTCATATTTTACTTCCATGACAGAAAGAGACACATAACCGCTCACACACACACAGTTGAACCTCTGAGGGTCCTCTTTTGATGACCAAAGGAAGGAGAGTATGAAAGAGGAGTGTGACTGAAAGACTCCAGGCCCAGAGAGCTGACAATAACCATGTCCTGTACCACACACACACGCACGCGCACACGCACGCGCACACACACACACACACACACACACACACACACACACACACACACACACACACACAGTCTCTCTAAAGTGAAGATGGTTCACAGAAAAGCTCACTTGCTGCTCAGAAACTAGCATCGCTGTGCACACAGGTTTTAGTGAACTCTTTCCCTCCTTTGAATGTTTTTGTTTTACCAACACTTTCACTTGTTATCTCAGTCAACACTTTCACTCAGCCACAGCATCAAAAGCAGCAGCAAACTGACCAAACTGTGCAACCAACCAACTGTGGGGGGCCGTTCATTTTTCCTTTGCTTCCAAGCATGACTTTGTCTTGACTGGTCTCCAAGTGAAGTGTAGGCTGTGGTGTACAGGATAAGTCAACAAAATACAAGTGTGAAACCATGTGAATACAATTATATGGATGCAAATGTTTAAACTAAGTTCAAATTAATAAAATATAGTTTGGCATTTTGGGTGGTGAGTTTATTTGCCTCCTTGGCAAGAGAAGACTAATAAAACATTCATGTTTATCAAGTAAGTATTCAGTTATATATGAAGCTTGTTAGCTTATATTAGCATTCTGTACAGCTAGCATGGCTCTGTCAGAAAGAAACAAAATCAACCTACCATTAAGACACACTAAGTAACATGTTATATCTTATTTATTTTCTCCTTAAACAAATACATAAAACATATATGACAAGTTGTGGTTGTTTTATCCTCTCAACTAGATGACACTGTTTCTTGAAATAGTCCCACATATCACCCCGTATACAACCACAATGTGGAAGATTAAATAAAGACATATGACATTTTAATAGATAAGCTTCAAAGATGTTGTTAGGTATATTTTGTTACATTTGCCATTCTAGCTATATCCCCTTATTCATGGCTTAATGGGATCAGTTTTCTCATCTAACACTCTTACTACTCCTTTAAGCCAAAAAGCCTTTAAAGTATCTTACAAAATGTTTATTTGCACTGTTTTTTAACAATTAAAAGCATATATCTTTCAATTTTTGTACGTTCCCATGTTTCCTTGTTGATCACTTCTCTACACGGTCTGTGCTTCAGTGGATATCATGTGTCTTTTTTGTATAGGAGAGTTTTTATGAACTGTAACCAGAGACAAATCTATGTGACTTTCCATCAGGCGGTTTGGGAGCCAAAGTGCTTAAAGACTCTCAAACACTTTTATTTGCTGCCAAGCCAGCCAAAGGGGTTAAAATGTGAGCAGCCTGGGCCAACTTCAACTGCTGCCTTAAAGGCCAAAAGTAGTTATGATAGTGATCAGCAATGCTGTAATCATAAACCAATGTTAGGCTGAGAACAGGCAGGACGTTACACTGGGTTAAAAACAACAGCCGGGTAGTCCTGTCCATCTTCAATCATATGTCTCCTGCCTCTTCTAAAGAGTCTTTCCACCCAATAATTTAGCCATCTAAAAAAAAGATCAGGGAACCACGCGGCTACATGGTTCACACACACAGTGGAAGTGTATGAGACGCTCTGCATGGGGTCTAATTCTTACAATACCACACAGACAGACATAACAAACATTTGGTGTGTGTTTCACAGTCAGCCTAAAACCGTCGCTGCTGAGCGTGCACCATCAAGTTGTATGTGAGTTTGATTCGTGAATGTGTGTGAGGGTGTTAATGCTGGTGTGAGCGGCCATACCACTGAGGTCAACCTCTGCCAGCTGCTTGGAGCTGATGGAGTGAGACACACACATGCTAATCTGTGACCTTAAGAGTGGAGAGCAGACTAGGAAGAAGAGGAGAGCGAGAGGTCAAAGAAAAGTAGCAGCACACCAGCTTTCTTCTTGTAAAGGTCAGTTTGGCTGTAGATATCAAGATACCTTAAAGAAACATCTGAACGTTTGAGACAGAGCATTATTACATTACATGCTTATTGTTTCCAATTTTTCTAGAGAATTTGCTGTTGAATCACAGATCACCTATAGCCTGCATTTTACATCTCCACGCACCTAAAGGTTGTTTGAAGAAGACTTTGATGCAGTTCATCCATCATCAATTTATGGTTCAGTGCCTTGCTCAAGGTCACCTCGACATATAGAAAGAAGAATCCAACCTTTGAATTGAAGGACTACCAGCTCTACCTCCTGAGCTACAGCTGTCCCCACAGCAGGTGTTTCCAAATGTACAGAAACAAGGAAGGACAATCATCAGAATAATAACACTAACATACAGTGTTAATTCTCCAAAACCAACTGTGACAGTTATACTGACACCTTCATTATACTTCATCAGCTGTTACTGTTCTACAATGACAGTCCTCTCAACATAGACTTCTCCTTCTTTGTGCACGCAGAAGATAATTGGGCTTGAGTCTCTTCTGTGTGTACATGTAAAGAGACTGTAAGTATATACAGTCTATTTTTACATCAATAGGACTGCGGTCTTACTGCTCCTAAAGCCTGTAAAGGCCTCACACTGAGAAAGACACCATCTCCCAACACACACACACACACACACACACACACACACACACACACACACACACACACACACACACACACACACACACACACACACACACACACACACACACACACACACACACACACACACACACACACACACACACACACACACACACACACACACACACACACACACACACACACACACACACACACTGTCTCACCACCCACTGCTTGTGTTTGTTTAATATGGCATTTCAGTATGAGAACAGTATATCCTGCTCCCGTCTTTATAAGGGCACAGCTAATGCAATACCGAGACAAGCCCCCCCCATTTACTATACACTCTCACACACACAAGCACACAGAAATACACACTTGTTAGTCCCGTGCCAATGGCTGCTGCCTCCTGGCACCACCCAGGTTTAACATGTGCTTCATCTCTCTTAACTGTACTTTCAGCCAACCGCTCTCCTCGTCTGAACTCACGAACACATCTCTTCTCCAAAAATTCACACAAGCTGACACAGACACACACATGCACATGCACACAGTCGTTAAACACACACATGCACGCCCGCACGAACACTTGCTGGCACCAGTGCTTGAATCCTGTCTGTCTGTTTGTCTATCTGTCTGTTAGGGTGAGAAGCGCACAGAGAAGTGCTGAAAGAACAGATTTAGACCTTTGTCTTCTTTGCCTAAGTGAGCCAATTCATGAAAAATAAAATCCCTGCTTATGGTTGTTGGTGTGATTCTGACAGACACTGGAAAACTAAGATGGGGAAAACATGGTTCTGACTGAAAACCCTTTTTAAAGTGGTTAACTTGGCCAGTCTGTCTGCACACCACACGTCGTTTTTTAGAAAATCTTGAGCAGTCGCTAATTTCAATTTCTAGACAAACTGTGTTGAACCCTTTATGGAGGATATCTTTAACAGACATTAACATGTGATCACTGGCAGCAGATGTGTACTATATTTGGTTGACTCAGTTAGGGTTAGGGGTGACAGAAGTTTTTCTTATTTTTAAAATAACACTGATCAGCATTCAAAATGACTTTTCTCTGAATATTTTCCTCTTTTACGTCATGCTTCAGGGATGCCATTGTTTGTCTTTCAGTTAGTCTGTTGGTTAACAACTATTTGATGAATTGGCCTATTTTATTTTGTGTAGAGGGGTCTGTTACAACAAACAGGAGTCAGAGAACAGCCAAAATGAGTTAATGATTGAAAAAATAATTGTGTACATCTGGCTCAGAAACAATACAGGATTGAATTCTGACATTTTGATACAATTAACAACGTACAATACAGTCCACTATTCAATTCAGACATGACAATAGGGACTCTTGTAGAGACAAACAACATGATGACAAAACAATGAATATCTAGTAGTGTGGGAATAATACTGTCTGGGAGTCCAACGTTTTTTGTTGTGTTATGTCAATCATGCTGCTTTTGGCCATCCTCCCATCGCACCCTACGTAGTCTACACATTCAGCACACAGAATAGGAAAATAGGCACATTCAAACAGAGACATCGAGGGGCAGAGGGGACGTCTGAATTAAGTAACACCGGGTGAGCGGAAGAGAGAGTAAAAGAAGGAGAAACTTTGAACACACAGAGCAGACAGACAGAAAGCTGATGTCCACTGAAGCGTAGAAAAAGAGAGAAGAAGATTTTGCATAATGAAGTGAAAAACAGTCAGTCTCAAACCCTGAGGAACAGGGAAATAATGTGTTCCTTGTATTTACAGATTTAACAGAAGGGGGTAACCCTGTTTGATGGATGAGGAGATGAACCTGTTGTTTCTTTGGTTTCTACAGAAGACCACAGTCATGCCTGAAAGACTTCTAGTTGCAACCTGAAAATGAACAGAATCTAACAAGGATTTCTGTTGCAGCCCACGAGGTAAATTGCATACAGATTCCTGAGTATAACACACATTCAACTGAGATTTAATTGTATGAAAAGGCCTCATTGTACATCAGAAGCATCCAGAACTGTACCAAATGCCAAAACTGAAAGAGAATCCCAACAGATTAGTGATTATCATGCCATGTTTAGTTTCTCTGACAAATCAACCAATCCAGGCTTACAGCTGACTATTATGCTAACACTGTAACGCTAACATTCCTCAAACGCTGGCTTTCTGTTTAAAAGCTTGCAGGGATACAAACGGCGCCACAAAAGGACGCTTCTCAAACATATGCAGAGCCAAGCCGCGTGGCATTTCTAGGATATTTCAACTCAAATTGAATGCAAATTGCTGTTGGCAAGATGTTTGTTAAAATCTATTTTTACCAGCATTGAGGGACTGATCTTTGTTTACGTCACAGTGTTTAATCCCCCCGGCTTTCTTGTGGAAAAACATCTCTAGCCAACATTGTTGTCTTAAAATCTCCCATTTATATAGAACGTGTTGGAAAAGCTGGTGTAGATCTTTCAATTTCTCTGACACGGCAGCCACATCAATCCAGAAATATTTATTTTACAAGGTAGCTGGTTTTTTATGTAACCCAGCACAGTGTAATTCCCTTGGGGGCAATCTGTTTTGAAATATACAGACCCAATGTTACAATATACTGCAGAGAAAACTTAGCCTGGTTCTACTAGAGCAGAGGTTGTGGAAATACATAATGTTTAAGTTACACAAAAAGATTATTCCTTAAATAAAAATTGAAATCTAAGAGTTCTTCTAATTACTATACGGAGACACACAACGTTTATCTAAAGTGGATCACTTACTCTGCAATTACAATACTTGTGATAATCTAAACAGCCATGTTCAGCTTTGTTGTGTTAAGCCTTTCAGTCAAACAAAAATACTGGAGATTTTGGTAAATTGCAGCCATACGTCACGATAAGGATCATGTTCGCTGTCCTCAGATTTACTCCTAAAACCTCCATTTGTTTATAATAATCCGTCCATGTGATGTATTCAGGTGGCTAAACCTTAGGGTGCTGTGTCTTCGGGGATAAATGGGGTAATTTGTTTTGTTTTAATAAAGCAGGTGTTTTTCTTGGACCAGATTGTCCAGGAGCAAATTGCTTTCTAATCACATCACATATGGAGAATCCAGATGATGGCGGACAGAGCGCAGCGCTGCATCATCGCTGACCCAGTGTGCAGCTTGAGCCCCCGCTCCGACATGCACACCACTCCACGCGCGAGGATTAACACAGCTCTGTTTTCTTTGCAAAGCAAAACATGTCACTTCATTTGCTCCAGTTTAACCCCTAATCACAGTGACGGACAGGAGAGAGGGAGGAAGAGAGCAGCATGAAGCTAACTGAAAAAAGGCAAACAAACTCTCTACACCCTATTATGTTTTTGAAATCACAAATCCATTGGTCTTCATCCAACGCACACACAGAAAGAAGCACTCATTATTTAACAGTTATTATGAGGAGTGCAGAATACATTTCCGCACAATTGTACCACACAGTAGATTAAAGGGTTGCCAAAATAAAGACAGGGAATAACATACAAAGGGAACACATTGTGCCCATTCTGTTGAACAATGCTCCACAAATGTGTATTAACAAAGCAGCTCAAACAGTAAAAGCAGTCTTCAGGAAGGAGCAGGCAGCAGAAGGGGGCCTGTGTGGCCATTCAAACGAGCAGCGTGTGGCTGTGGGCCTAGAACAGCCCGCCGTACATTTCCATAACAGGAAAGGTCAGTGTTGTGGCTCCAGGGGCTTTAGAGACGCTAACACAATCCATACCGAGCGCTCCCTTCTGCTGCCCTACCTGCTGGCAGCACTCCCTATGGTGCTATAGTCTAATATTACACTCTGTATTGTATATTATCACTCTAAGCTTGAGTGATTTGTGCAACATTATTTATAGTACAAATAATTCCTTGCAGATTTTGTCTCCCAAAGTTGACCTAAGGATTCTGTATCTTTGAAATATAAGACATGGTTAGTAAGACAACAACCTAACACATTTCATACCCTCAAACCTAGCCAAGCAATTATCCTTCAAATTGAAGCAGCAACTGCTTACAAAAAAACGATTTGTCATCTCCTATAAGAGGGATGAAGAGAAATCCTGGCCTTAAAAAATGTTTACACAGGTTTTTGATTTACTCGCTTCTTAAATGCGTTTCAAGAGCACAGAGAGATGGGATTGTAAATAGGTACAAGTTTAAAGATGTTTGCAATTTGTTCATTTGACTTGATATTTTACAGACTAAAATACAACGTTATGAGAATCCTGTTATGCAAATGTTCAGCCAAAAAGAGATGTCGTTTTCCCCCTTAGCATATCACATACAATGCTTAGAAGCATAAGCCAATAGAAGCGCAAATGTGTAACATAGTGATGCCAATGTGATATGGAAGAAAAGGCAAAGGAGTAACACGCTATAGGAAATTAAATTTAGATCCAACTGCCTCACACTACCACTGGTAGATGAACCATTGCTAACATAATAAGTCACAATAACCTTGTCCAACACACAAGCACTGATGTAATTAAACCTGCAGACTACAATCCAACAAACCAGCCTATATCCCATGCTTACAAACACTTTTAACACTGTTAACAATCACTATAGAGTATATTTGTAATGTACAGCTATAAGCCTGTCCTTCTAAGCCTTCTCTCTCCAGAACCTGCTGAAAATAATGCAGATTCACACTTAATTTGAAAGTACAGCAGAAAGAGGCTTTGTGGGTTAATTTGGGTAATAAAAGAGAGAAAAACATACAGTGTGTGTGTGTGTGTGTGTGTGTGTGTGTGTGTGTGTGTGTGTGTGTGTGTGTGTGTGTGTGTGTGTGTGTGTGTGTGTGTGTGTGTGTGTGTGTGTGTTGCTGTGGTTGGCTCTGTGCTCTGACGTACAGTGTTTGAAGTTGTATTCCATACAAAACAACAGTAGAGGAAGTTGAAACAGCTTCTGGTCTTTCTCTTGGACCAGGCCTCGGGGCCCCAGTGGGCCCATAGGAATAAAACACTCCTTAGCACGGCCTCATATACCTCAACACCTGCAGCACACAAAAGCCCTCTGTGAGAGAAACAGTCCCTCAAAAGTCAGAAAAGCTCATGTACGACAAGGAAACAGGGCATGTTGGGTAACAGTGTGTCTAATAACAAAAAACACAGATGTCACTTTTATTTTAAGCTCGGAATTAAAGCCTTTAGACTGGCAAATCATGTATATTATGGCCTTTCTTTAATATATTTTGCTGAGACAAATAATACATTATGTTTTAAGTTTAAGTTTTAGTCTTTTAACTTTCTGTACTAGTGTTGTTTTTTTAATACTAATGTGGATTCTTTTTGGTGATAAGTGCTCTTGAATACGATTAAACTGCTACAAAAATACAACTATTAAGTTAAAATTATTTTTGTTAGACCTTTATTACATACATAAATAAAACACCTCACTTATGTCGTGGTCCATTCGCACCCCCTCTCTACCCGACTCACAGTATTTTCCCATGAGGTCCAACGCTCTCAGGACTGAGATTGGAATAACATTGACACTGGAGTAGCTAAAAGGACGCAGCGTGGCTAATAGATATAATTATCTGACATAATTATCTCCAATAATAACAACAGATAATACCCCTCTGTCTGAGCACATGTTTGTTGTTGAGTCTGAAGGGATCCTCCCTGGAAAGATGGGCAGGGCCACTTCTCAGCCCTCCAAACCCAGCCTGGCCTCACCTTCTGTGGGTGTGTGAGCCTCCGATCGCAGCCTGTCAGGCGCAGGTAGAGCTGAGGTCTGAGGTCGGCCGCTGCGTGGGTGAATTCCCCTTTTGGCACGAGCATCTGTCGACTCTGCTCTTTGGAAACTGTGGAGTGTTCACCTTCTCAGAGCCCAAGAGCAAACCTAGGAAACCCAAAATAAAAACAGCAGTGGTTAAAAGTACGCACAACCCGCTGCACAGCAAGATTTTAATAACATTTAGTTGAACTCATTAATTTAAGAAATCGTTATGACAGCGCTGGAGCGCAGAGAGTGATTTTTCAGTCTGGTCCAGCAGACTAAAGTCCATTTACCTAATTAAAAAAACAAACCTGCGCTCTCTGTGGCTCTTGTGTTTACTGCTGTGTGACGGAGGGCATAAAACACAAGCAGCAGGAGAAATGCAAATAGATGGCGGGGTGACATAGAAAAGCTGGAGGAAAAGAGGCAGAGGACAAAGTAAGGAGAAATGAACTGAAGACAGTGGAGGCCTAGAGCTTAATATAAGAAGTTATTGTAGTTGAACAGTTAGATTTTCTAGATATGCATTTGTTTTCTTTATTGCTGATGGTTACATAAGAAGATCTTTATATATAAAAAGTACTCTTTTTAATTTTGCCTTCTAGTATCTGCACTGTACCTTAGCTGGTGTCCCGCCTCCATTTTCCCTCCTGCGGGACGAATAACGATATTATGATTAAGACTTTACATAGTGGTCCTAGCCTCCAACACGTATATGTTTTCATCAGCAAGTAAGTAAACAAAGTTCGGAGAAATGTCGAACTTACCCTCAAATATCTTTATAAAAATCTGGACAAATTGATAGTAGTACATAGAGGATGATGTGGCAGATAAGAAGAGGGGAAAAGCAATAACTGGAAAGAGATGAGGGAGAGTGTAGTGAGAGTGGAGGGTGAAGGAGGAAAGTGAGACGAGGCAGGGGGGAGGGAGGGTGAGGAGATGATACAGCAGAAAGTACAGCGGGAGATAAAAGCTGCAGGGGAGATGATCTGAGCCAGTCTTTGTTCCAGTAAGAGGCTCACAGCAGCATCGCCTCATGACTCGTAAGACTGCATCACCATCAGTATGAGATCATCAGGTTAATCTCACCTCCAACAGATGCAGCAGCACACAGTGACACACACACACAAACATACACACACACTCTCAGGAAAAAAATCATATTTGTATTTTGTGCCTCTACGGTGACATGTTTCCATGCTTTAATGTTCAAAGAGCTCTTTATTTTCTCACATCTCATACTGCCTGTGCTGCAGCACCTCTTTTCACCCTCTGTCTGAAACCAGAGCCCAGTCTGCTCTGATTGGTTGGCTGGCCGGCTCTGTTGTGATTGGTAAACCGCGTAGAGATGTCCCGCCCCTTAGCCTATCATGTACAATGTGTTGGAGCGCTGAATAGAAGAGTGTTACATAGTGATGTGACCAAGTTACGGAAGTAAACACACGAGTCCAACGGAGGCCTTTCAGGCACGGCTTGGGAGAGGATTTCAGACATTTACATGCTCAAAAACTAGGGATGCACCGAATATTCGGCCGCCGAAAATTATCGGCCGAAAATAGTTAAAAAGGCCCTTTCGGCTTAAGGCCGAAAGAGTTCTAGCACCGAAAAAATATCACCGAATGTCAGAGAACAGGGTTACGTTGGTAAGCTAACGTGTTGTTGTGATGACGTAATCAAAACGCGGCGACAAGCACGGCGCGCGACCATGCTCGCGGCTGGCTCACAGCCAACATGTCTGCCGCTTGGAGATATTTAAAAATATCAGAGAAAGAGGCGCGGATTGCGATTTGTAAAACGTGTTCAACTGACATTTCTCGAGGGGGTGTAACTGCAAAGACTTTCACCACTTCGGGATTACTCCACCACTTGAAATCAAAACAACCGGACAAATATGCGGAGTAAGATCAAATCACAAGCACTGACAGCGAGAGACTGTTCAGCGCTGCCTCTCATGTGCTTGATGAGAAGAGGAGCAGACTTATGGCTGATAAAGCAGAGAAGCTAATGTTCATTAAAAAGAACCTCCCACTTTTCCTTAATAAGTAGACAAGGCTGGCTTATCATAAGCTTATCTAGTTCTACATGTCTTATCTATACCCACTTTCCTGAACCATTTTCATTGTGAGTTATAATTCACCATCTCAGGTTATCATTAGGGGGAAATGACAGCAGCACAGTGTTCAATATATTGTACTTTCGGTATCTAAATGATACAATGTTGTTTACATTGCTCATGAGGACAGACCACCTTATTTGCAGATTCTTGAAATTGGTAATTTAATTTGTAATTGATTGTGGATTTTGTATCCAGTTTTCACTTTATGTATCTTTATACAATGTTTACTACTTTGCTTATGAGGACAGACAGCCTTATTTACAGATTCTTGACATTCAATTGTAATTTCATTTGTAAATAGTTACATTCATGTGGATTTATCCAGTTTGCACATTTGTATGCATGCACTTATAGGTGCATTTGTTGTTGTTGAAGGCCTGGCTGTTAGTCTTTATTTACACTATTTTGTTGTAGGCCTACTGGCCTAGATGTTTATGCAGTTTTAAAGCACCTTGGCTTTGTTCTGAATGCACTTTGTTGTAGTTATCCTACAGAGAAAAGAAAATGCACTTGACTTGGAATTAATGTACTGTATGCATTCAAAAGTGCTGAATAAATGTTTTATGGACCCATAATAGTGATTATTATTTAAGTTAAGTTTTGCCATAATCATTTATCTTTCCATAATCAGGCAGCTGAACAACATTGGTAAAAAATGTATACATTATATATTTCTATTAATCATTTTCGGCCTTTCGGCATTCGGTTTTCGGCCAACTGTTTCCTATTTTCGGTATCGGTTTCGGCCAAGAATTTCCCATTCGGTGCACCCCTATGGGGGCTTGGGAGAGGATTTCAGACATTTACATGCTCAAAAACCTATATAACACTCTACAGGAAAGGGACAATAGGGCCTCTTTACTTTGCACTGCATGTTGGTCGAAGCAGGATCCTCAGATCGTAACAGTGAAATGAACAGGGTCAGACGTCTAATAGGGTTTATAACTATCTTTTACCACAAACTGCATTTGAGGCAATAAGGTGAATAATTCATTTGTCTAATCTGGGATTCTGCTGATCTGTACGAGTTAGAGCGCAGCACAGAGCGCACCGAGTACTTAAGCTGCGGCCCAAACGACACTTTAGTGCTGTGGGCCGAGCGTTGGGTTACATAGGAGAGGAGAAGCTCACTTCAATTATGTCAGAGGGAGAGGAAGGGGGTCGGAGAGGAGGGAAGATGGAGAAAGAGACAAAGGAGCAGGTATAAAAGTGAAATACACAGCAGTTTCATCAAATGAATCGCTGCCAGATGTCTGTTTGATAGATGGTGGACAGACATGAGCTCTTCTGTTTTTTATTATGCTCATTGCAGGTCTTATCGGTGCAGTGACTCTTTATTATTGATGCTCTGAAACAAGAGTGGGCGCTCTGAAACCAACACTGGTGTTTTTTTCAGTAGGCTTCAAAGAATTGACCTCACCGACTTTTACCCGGAACCAGAGGATAGTTTTTCATAATTCTCAATCTTTTACAGGAACATTTTGGAGATGAGAGCAAAAACAGCCACACGGCTTCCTTCTAAAAACACAGCAGTCGTGCCAGTCCTGTTTCTAGAGCTACTGGCCTGAAAACACCGACCCAAAAACCCAGAGCGCAACCCACCCGGAACTAAAGCAAACACCAGATTCCCGCTGGGGACGCATAAACTAACGTGCGGACGTCCTCCAGGGAACACAAACTGTGCGTGCATGGAAAGTATTTCATGTCTTTTCATGCTGGGTGCATTTTTCATCCACTGCTACAAAGTCTGAAGGCGCTGCGCACAGGGAAGGGCCATAAAGTCCATCAACGAGCTGTGCAGTTATGGTTGCAATGTGTTTATTTTGTCACACTCCCAGAATGCACAGGGCTTTGAATGCTGCTCCATCAGCCTTAGCATGAACTGTGTCGACAAACAGCAAGACGCAGGCCAGAGCACGAAACTTCCCATGAAGCATGAGTAACAATTACAGTGTCCCACCTTCAAACCATGGTTACTAAAATCGTACTCACCGTTCTACTCCAGATGAAAAAATGCTATGACCTAACTGTAATACTTTTTCATTAAAGTAATTTCAAATGTTCTCAATTACTGTTCAAAAATGGCAATGATGTCAATCCCCTTTAGATTTTTACCTTCACGCGTGAAAACAACAAGTGACAAACAAATGTAAAGTTAAGCCGATTTATTTGTATCTCTTCACACATCAATAGCATGTAAAGAAAGCATCAACAACTTCTCCGTCTTTTCCCTGACAAATTAATTAACTTTTCCTGCTAAAAAGACCAGGTTTTGTGGTTGAAAATGACAGAAAAAGCTTATAAGTGGTAAAGATTTAATTCAAATAAATGATTTATCTAATATCCCTGGTCTTGAGATGTTAATCACTTTTTCACAGCCATGCTTATCCTGTACTTTTCAATATTTTATTTATTTGAAACACCAGCATTATCAAAACCGTACTGCAAATAGCACGACATTAAAGGGTTAAACAGCGGAAGTCGGATTTGGTTTAATACAATTATTCTAATCTCACCAAACAAAATTGTACTATGAGATTGAGGACGACACAACTTGTTCGAAAACCTTTAAAGGAAAAAGTCTAAGATCACAAAATACTATACACACACACACCAAAGTGAAACTGGACTGATCAGATTGTGTTAATCCCACACCCACCTGCAGGGTTAGTCACTCACCACAGGGCCCTCGGCCTACAGACCAACATGTGTCATTCAAGAGGAACTGCAAAGCAATAAGCTTTCACTCAGATCTCATTTAATTAAAACTTAAATCGATTAGGAGTTTTTCAAAAAAAAGACACCTGATCAAATCCCCCTGACTTTCTGAATTTGAGCACACTGAACTGTAAATTACGTCCTGGTTGTTTTGGTGTGTGAGATTGTGCATCTGTGTGTGACTGAGTGGGCGTGAGACAGCTGGCCCAAAAGTCCAGCAGCAGCAGCAGAAGAAGAATGAAAAGAGAAATACCCTGGTTAACTCTGATCAGTCTCACTACCTCAACACCCCCTGCAAGTTGAACGTTTAAACACAAAGTTTTGTTTCAGGAACATCATTTTTTCATCCCAGCTGCCCAGTTTACTGTAAACAGAAACAGAAATGTGAAGGGAAGCTTGGTATTTCTATTGTCATATTTGACTAAATATGTTTTAAATATTAGAACTTAATTCTTTTTTCTAAATGTAGAAAAGTGTACCTATCCTATGATGTGATGTATTCATGTTACATAATTCACCCAGTTTTCATATACTGTAATCTGTATTAGGGACAAGGGCAGGAGGCCTGGTTTCACACACACTGACGTGACTTCTGGGAATCGCTCTAAGGCAGCAGGGTGCATTTCCAGTCAGTCAGGTGACCGGCTTTGCTCCGGGATCTCCAGCTTGTCATGTGACGCGCTGCCCGCTCACTAACTCTTTCACTCCCACCTCCGTTTGTCTTTCCACTCTTACAGTTCGTCTTCTCTCTACCCTGCTGATTTAACACTTATGACCACCTGCTGCCTTGTCAATGAAATTCCCCTCGACTCCTCACATCTAATGGGGAAAATAACCCTCTGTCCTTCCTCTTCATCCCTCCTCTTCCTCCTACTCTACAGGGACTTAATCCACTGTCTGTCCCTGCTGGCTGCTTGAATTATTCAGTGGAGCGCTGCTGCTCGCCACAAAGAGCCACCTCTGACACAGGGAGAGGGCGAACAGCAGACAGACAGTGATGGTGGGGTCGGAGGGGAGTGGGAGACAGATAGAGTGATGGCAGCAGATGTCTGACTGGGAGCTTCCCAGGAAACCCCACACTCATCTTCCTCACCCTCCTCTTCCTCCACTGAGGCAACCCTAATCACATAACCCGGGGAATATAACTAGCTGTCAGGCCAGGTCAACTGGAAATAGACAGCATTCTTGATAGTGAGCTTGACCTGATGCAGAAAGCAGCGGGGGGCGCGTTAGAGGATCATGTTTCCTGAGCAGCCATCATGACAGAACAGAAATGGGGAATTTCCTAAGTTGTTATGGTGGTCTTGGACAGGCAGAGGCAAATAACCATGAATAAAACAGCAATCTGTCCTTTTTACACAGTTTCATAAAAGATAATGTGTTGATGTTTGAGATTTAGAAGTGCTGATACGGAGGTACAGTCTGTTCGTTACTGACATGAGAGTGGTATTGATCTTCTCACGTAACTATCTGCAAAAAAGCTGTAACCTAAAATGTCAAACTTCTTCACAACTCATTTCGTGAAGACAATATTTTAATTGCTGCTTACATCAGGGTTGCCAACTTTGGGTACCTGGCTGGAGTGAGATTTTGATATCATGGTTTTAATTACACATATGCGCACTAAATGACTGCTTTTGTGTCAGCAGCGGGACCTTAGCATATAGGATATATATACAATATATACAAATACACAATATTGGACACAGACTATAAAGGGCACACAGTTCGTCCCCCCCTAGCTTCAGATTGGACCCCGCTAAGTCATTTAGAATAATAAAAATAAATGTTAAAATAATTCATTTTTTGATAATAAATCAGTAAAATCAGGCAAAAATAAGAATTAAATAACATAACCCTAACCTAACCCTAACCCTAAAACCGAAATAAAGTAACCAAAAACCGAAAAGAGACTAACAAAATCCGCCATTATCCGGCAAATTTTCGCGCACAATTTCGGAGCGCACAATTTTGGGCGCCACGACAACTCAGAAGGTGCCCTTTTTTTTTCTCTTGAGCACCTGCCCCTATAAATGTCTGTGCACGCCACTGGCTGAGACTGATCACAAACCGCTGATTTCAATCATAAAGAAAAACCTAAATGACATGTCACCTATAATCCAGCGCATGATGATGAAACTGCAGCGATATGACTTTGAATTAATATACACTCCAGGGAAATGCATTGTACTGGCAGATACTTTATCTAGGGCACCTGTACCTAGCACTGACACGAGTCTCAGATTGTTGACTGCTGTGTAATGTTAGAAATTAAAATCAATGTTTTGATGGTATAATGTAGCTTAAACATACCGTCAGTTTAAACGCTCTTTTATACTGAAAAACCAGAAATTCTTGTGCACAAGCAGTTAAGCTTTTATTCTGAAAATCCTTCATCTACGGTTAGCATTTAGCATGTGGCTAATATACGATTTCCTAGAGGTGAATTGAGTAGCGAAATGACGTGGTGTGGTGAAAACCGAAACCTACTGATTTAACACTACAACTATAGATGTCGAGATACTACCATGCTGAATATTAAATGAAAGTACAGTTTATTTGAATACAGTATTGTTTACAGACGAGTGTAGCATGTGACAACATCCGGAATGACCGGAAACCAAACCAGCCGTGAAGCATTTTCTGTATGTTTTAGAGCAGTGGTTCTCAAAGTGGGGTCCGCGACCCCCCGGGGTTCCGTGGCACTCTGCCAGGGGGCCGTGAAAAGTTTTCAGATTCATTAATCTAAAAAATCATGATATCATTTTTTTTTTTTTTTTTTACAAAAAGCTTCATAGTTCAACAAATATTTAATTTTTTTAATCTAAAATAGTTAATAGATTACGTTCTAATCTAACAAATCTATACATTTAAAAATCAAGCGGGTCACCCGTTACC
>NW_011369253.1:53432-62588 GCF_000735185.1 Notothenia coriiceps | reverse complement strand
ACCACTGAAATATTGTAGCGCTTCCCAGGATCACCCATGTGTGAATCTTTCTGGGTTTATAAAGATATACTGTGTGTGTGTGTGTGTGTGTGTGTGTGTGTGTGTGTGTGTGGGGGTGTGTGTGTGAGTGTGTGTGTGTGGACAAGAGGGTGTGTGCACACGTTTTAGGCAGACAGAGGACTCATTGTGATATGGTTGTGTCCCTCAAGGCGCTGGAATCTGGCACATTGTCTTTGTCGGAAACTCAAACCATTTACAACTCTCGACTTGTTTTGATCCTTTCAGAAAATTCCATTTCCTGCGGTCGTTTGGGGAGTGACTGTGGAGAAGCCTCTGGAAGGAAAAGCCTCATTATAGCTTCAGTGTGAGTTGGACGGCTTGACTTGACGGTCAATGCCAGCCTCACCACTGTAGTTTCCCTGTGTGAGAGTGGATGTTGACCCTTAGAACAGAAAAAAACCCATGGTGGGTTATTTGGTACGTGATGGGCGCACACAACCTGTTGAGAGGCTTCTTCAGGCTTAGGTTGTCATTACACTGGTTTTCATCATGGGGATTATTTAATAATAAGATTTAGTTTCTATCTGTTTTACTCAATAAAAATCTAAGTTAGGTGTAATTGAAAGCGAAAACCACCTGTTCTGGGCGTTTTCTTGACTCTTCCATGTGCAGTCCTTTTCTTTTTTTTCTAATCGCTGGCCTCGCCCTGCTGGGTCAGCCAGCTTTAATTTTCCACAGCTGTGCATGCAATGGTAAAATCTCCAATCCCAAAAAAATTAAATAGTTAATAAAGGTAATGCATGACCATCAGCACACACAAATAAAGTAATTATGTTTCTCATCAAGTCAGAATGGGTGCAAACACACATCTGGTGCACAGTCTTTTTACAAGCATGTTTTGTGAATATTAAACAATGAGTGTCCTCTGCATTTTCAGTATAAGCTCTTAAACCAGCAGCTGCATGTTGAATGTTCAGTCGTTTCAGAGTGGTAAGGGCTGTGCTCCACTGTGTCAGGAAAATGTGCCTTTTGACAACATAATTATAACCTGGAAGGTTCACAGTGAGTTCAGCAACGCGGCTAAAGAACCAGATTATACTGTAAAGACAAGTGGCAAATGATGTTCATAAACAGCCTGTTGCAAACACCCGACTGGATGTGTTCATTTACAGGAGAAGTAACTGGTTGTTAACTTGTGCTTCAGTGATGGTGCAATAGTGAGCTGTGATTCCTGTTTGTGATGCACAGCTGTTGTGTTTACTGTCGCTGGTCCACATGCAGTAGTGAAAAGTCTGTGTGTTTTGTCAAATCTGATTTGTATAGAATTTTGCGCTTTAATGCTCTAGTTTGGTCAGTGGCGAGCCGTGACTTTTATACCCAGGCCCTCTGACCCCCACCCCTTCCCTCGAAGAAAAAAAGAAAAAAGAAAGAGTTATTACGTCACAGCATATACTTCAGCGGAATATCAAAAACAACGGCCCGGGGTGCAAAACGCATCAATGAAAGCAATACGACACAAAACGACACCTGTAAATAACCCAATTTGCGTTCTTTGATATTGAAAAGGATATTGCATTGTGTTACTTTCGTTGCAGTTGTATGTCTTAACTGTAATTTGGCATGCTTTTATTTTGAAGGCGAGTTTACGATGTTGACAGGAAGTTGTTGTAGCTATGGAAACAAGAAAAGCTTCACAGCGGGCGGAACTTGTCATAGAGTCCGCGATAATAAAACCCGCCCATTTAGAGGGAAGATATGATTGGTCAATTGTACTGTCATTTGACATTACTCTCTCGTTCAGTTGCTCAGCGGGCCAGCAGGACCACCAATCAGCTCCTGTCTTCACCTCGCAGAGACCAGACGAGCTTCTTTCATTTAACCCTTCACATTCAAACAGAAACTGAATAGGCAGATTTGAAGGATTTATTTCTTTGGAAAAGTTATTTTAAATACAATTAAATCAAGTAATTTTGGTAAAACTAAAACAAACAAAAAAATGATTAAGCCCCATTAAACACCTTTAGGCTGAACTAGAATGTGGTAAAAACTAAAAACTAATATTAAAGAGTCCAACACCTCCTCCAAGTACCCTTTTTAATTTATTATGACCAAACATGTAGAAAATTATTGATATGGTAACTCTTTGCCACAGAGGGAGCTAAGATATTTGATAAAGGAATGTTAAATATATATTTTGTCTTTCGAAGCCTTCCCAGAAGAGTGGACTCTGGTGTAGCAGCTAGCTTATTACAGTAATGCCTATAGTTTTAGAACAAGAGGTTCAACAGTAATGTTCGAGTGTGCATTCACAAAAGCACCCATATGTAAAGCCTTGTACACACAGACACACACGCTCTGGGGTGAATAGGTCTGGTGAAGGGGAATCTCCCAGCCGGCCGTCTGTCAGAATGCACAACGGCTCAGACATGGTTATCCAACTTATTTCTGTGCAATGTGTGTGAATGGGTGCCGTGCATGCATACCTACATATATTTGTGAACGCTGGGTTTTTGACAGAAAGAACTAGAGAGACAGGGGATAGAGTGAGAGAGGTTATTTGTGTGTGACAGAGGGAAGCCTGTATCTGTAGCGTGTGACACACAGTGCTCTCTCTGCAGCAGCCAGGCCACAGTTTAGGGACAAGTGCCAGGGGACAGAATAGCCTATCTGTTTTCCTGAGCGCTGATTGACAGCAGGGCTTCTTTGTGTATATGTGTGTGCATGTGCATGTGTGTGTGTGTGTGTGTGTGTGGTGTGTGTGTGTGTGTGTGTGTGTGTGTGTGTGTGTGTGTGTGTGTGTGTGTGTGTGTGTGTGTGTGTGTGTGTGTGTGTGTGTGTGTGTGTGTGTGTGTGTGTCTGTGTGTGTGGAGGTCAAAGCATCTGCAGAGGAGATGGAGAGCAGATACAGAAAAAAAGCGGTGTTTGCATACAGGAACAAAGTACAGGGTAAAGGATGTGGTTAGAGAATAGCAGAAGTTAAAATAGGTGTGTTGGAGTCTCTTTGCCAGATTATTTAGACTGCAGAGTCTGAGCCACTTTTAGATTTGCTCAAGTACTTTTGTCCTTTCTGTAAATGAACAAAATAGAACGAATCTAGACCTTAACATGATTTATTTTTGATGCAGTTATTTAGAGGGTTGTTATATGTAACTGATGCAGAGTTGGCGATGTGGCTACATTGAAATAGAACCACAGATTTAACACAATTTATGCATGTAAATATATTTGGAAATTGCTATTTCATCCTGCAAAATGCTCCCTGAAATCTTCCTACAGTACATTGCATTAACAGTCATCAAAATGCAAAGTAATAAATAAAATGTGCAGTTGGAAAAATAAACTTTACTTGTAATTTAAGAAGAAGACGTGCTGAAAAAAAACTGAGAGACGAGCAGTCAACACTTGGCAAGGAATAGCCTACTAGCATTAGCATTTCACGAAAAGCACACTGGCTCAAGCCCCTGGTTGAAAGTGAAACTGTTAATGAAGGCATGAGTTGCTTTAATTACACAGACATGCACCTATACAGTTTCTGTTTCAGTATTTGCAACACAAATGTATCTATTAAGCACATATACTTTTAGTATTTCTAAAAATAGAAGCAGCTGAATCCAATTGCAGCGTATCATAAGACCTGTGTGTGTTGATGTTATGTTGGATGGAGGTAATTGGATTTAGAAAGAAATTAGTCTAATCTAACACATTTGAAATGTGTCTGGCACAATAATAAAGGTTTGTATCGTCACGCATCAGTTTTGTATCTATATATACAGGAATAAAAGTCAATAGCAGCACATTTATGGCAGCCTGCTGAAAGATTATCTGTGGTTTTCTTTGGTTGGAGGGAAGAAGTTCAACATTGGGTAAAACTGTTAGGCTTGATGTTTCCATTTGATGAATATGTGTGAACTTTTGCAATATCAGCCCAGACATGCACCATCTCTTTGTTTTGTATCACTTGTACAGATAAGGTTAGAATTGCAAAAATTATCATGCTGCTAAGTTGCTTAATGGATATGAAAGTTTACATGCACAACACTTTTATACTACACAGCTCTTTCTCTTTTCATTTAGATATACTGCACATATATTTTCACGCTAATTTGTCATATTCTTTTTGTATTTTCTTTCCTGTATACTTTAGATTCTGTATCAAGATTTTTTTTTTTTCTAAATTAGGGACAGACATAAAAACTGCATTTGGAAAAAAACACATAATTTAAGAAATATTTCTTTACGCATCAACAACACACTGATATGTTTTTTATTTGTTTCCAGGAACAAGACAGACTGGGAGGACAGTGGTAAAACAGGTTCAAAACAGACTGTACTCTATAGTGTTGACACATATTTGGTGTAGCTCGAGGTGTGTTTTATGTGTTTTCATTAACAAGAGAGGTTGAGGGAGTGAGTAGAAAATAAGTGGAGCGAGGAGACATGAACTATAAACAACAGAAATTGGACACATCATCAAGGGCAGCTGATAGCCCCTCTTCCCCAGCACCCTGCAATGAGCCATAGACATTTACTGAAGGCTAAAGAGGAATCCCCCATAACCCGCGACAGACTGACTGACTCTGCATAGTGTAGATCTCTCTCACACACACAGTCACTGCAACACACACTCAGACTTAAATGCACACATGCATTTACACAGCAGCTTACAGACAGCACAGAAATAACCCCAGTCTTGGGGCATTACCATATACACTATCTGCTCCCCTCATCTACTTATATCACACCGCACTGTATGGCTTTACCACATGCACTCATTTTAACACTGGTTCAGTTATTCTGCTGTTCAACTTATTGACATCTTCCCTCTTTTTCTTGGTTTTCTTTAGAGCTGTTTTAATTTCTCTTTCACTTTCTCTCTTATTTGCAGAGACATGTACGTTAACACCTAAATTGATAATGCAAAAGCACTTTTCTCACTGTTTATTTCATTAGTTTACATTCTGTCAGCCCTCCCACATTTCACGTCAACACCACAGTGTGATGCACAGGTGTCTGAGTGACAGATGAAAGGAAAGGTCAGGAGTTCCTCAGCCTCGTAGTTCCTGACATTGTACGCCTCCTACAGCAGTGCCGATGTGCTTTGATTCCCCTCAGTGCTCAGTGAAGCGCCAGAGCAATGAGGAGGGGCTTTCTTCTGCCCTTTCCCCTCAACATTTGCATGGCTCTCACTGTAAAGGGTTTTCCCTCAAACACAGAGACCAGTCAAAGGTCTCTCAAAGCCCGAGATTGTGGCCCAAGTTGTTTATTTAACTGTCAAAAATGATAAAGTGTTGAGGGTCTTCATCAACCCTGATGGTAGTAGTAGTAGAAGTTGTAGTGATTGGGAAAACACCTGCGTGATGTTTCTGAGTATATTTTCTCATTTAGGATCCAACACTTCAACACGATAAACATTACACAAAGAAACCCATGATTTCGGATAATCCCCTAATAATTCATAACAAGGACTTCTGCTGAATCCAGATAGCAACTGCTTTGTTTCTCTGAGATTATGTCTCTCAATACATTATAATCAGTTCAGTGGCGTAGCCACCATAGGGCCCGGCGTAGCCACCATAGGGCCCGGCCCACCCAGTTTACTCATAGGCCCACCCTGAAAAAAAATGTAATCTTTATTTTTTTTAATTATTTTATTATTATTATAAAAAAAAATATTCACCAATTGAGAATATCCAAGAATTCAAAGTGAAATTCTAGTGAACAAATATTGAGTTTAATTAATGTTGTATGTGCTTTATCCTCTGAACCGAACTCATTTACGGTAAAAACTGATTGTTGGTTCCAGCGTGCGCCATAATAACGTGAGAGAGGCAGAGAGCTGCCTGCAAAATAAATGATGGCTCAATCCTAGTCTCTGCTGGTGGACAGCCGGAGAGATATACAGGGTTGGGTTGTAACGGAATACATGTAACGGCATTCAAAATTCCGCTGGCGTTACATTTGAAAAACTAGTAATCAGATTACAGTTACTTTTGTTGTGTGTGTGTGTGTGTGTGTGTGTGTGTGTGTATATGTATGCGTGNACCAACTGCTCTTGCAGTAACAAGTAGTGCACCTTTCTTACTGTCCTAAAATGTAAAATACAGAGAACACAATGAAAAAGCAGTCACTACATTGTGCACATTTAGGACAGTAAGAAAGGTGCACTACTTGTTACTGCAAGAGCAGTTGGTGGTAAGGACCTCAGACAACTTCAATTTAAAAGAGGCTATAGGGACAAGTGCCATCAGTTTGAGGCGTGATTGAAGGTCATTCCAAGACCAAGGACCATAATAAAAAAGACTCCTTTTTCCAGCCTCAGTCCGCATGGCAGGTACCTGGAACCGTATCAGGGCACTGGTTCTGAGGTTGTAAGAGTTACAAACTTGAACAAATCTGGCACATATATCCACTGGAAGCTTACCTAAAATGGCTATATTTATATATATATATAATTACTCAAATATGATATGATGAGTTGTGAAGACTGTAGGATTCAAAAATATTTATTCTACGTTTCCATGACCTCTCTTAGTCATTGGAAATGCACAGCATGAGAGCAAGTATGGAAACCATGATGATGTCCAGCTGCACAACCTAAAGCTGTCACCAAGTCAGTCTGGAAATATGTAAAATACACAAGTTTTCTTGATGTATGATGGTTCATTTGTTTAATCTACAGAATGGCACATATGTAGAAGTATATTTAAAGAAGTGCCCGTTAAGAGTGTGGTGTACTTGACATAGATGATGCATGCAATGCTAATGCTTTGGTCAACTCCTATAAACATGTATCCAACTTTAAAAGTGTAATGGTACGACTTGTAAAAATCACACTGCTCACACAATCTTGCTGTCTCACATTCACACATTCTACACAGCGAGAGAAGCTGGTTTTTCAAGAGAATGCTTTCATGTTTCCCACAGGCAGACCGAGAGTCGTCTTATCTCTGAGGCTTGGCCCGGGCTATCTAGAGTAAACCACAGTGTCTGCACACAGAGAGCTAAAATTGATGGTGCAGTCCAATTTCTCTCTGTTAAACATTAGTCCCAGGCATTCCCCTTGGCTTTAAGTGTGTGTGTGTGTGTGTGTGTGTGTGTGTGTGTGTGTGTGTGTGTGTGTGTGTGTGTGTGTGTGTGTGTGTGTGTGTGTGTGTGTGTGTGTGTGTGTGTGTGTGTGTGTGTGTGTGAATGCGTGTTTGGGGGAGAGTGCTTTAAAGCCATCAGTAGATTTCCAAGAAGATAGCACCTGTTCTGGAGGGGAACAGGGAAATAAACATTCCTGCAGACCTTCTGTCTGAGAAAGGTTAGGAAGCACACGTCTCAGAGGAATCGTTCACGAATATGTATTTAACATCCGTGAGAGCATTGTTGCTAAAGCCAAAGAGCCCACAGAGGCGTAGAGAGAGAGAGAGAGAGAGAGAGAGAGAGAGAGAGAGAGAGAGACAAAAGATGGAGAGAGAGAGAGAGAGAGAGAGAGACAAAAGATGGAGTAAATTGGACGGACAAGCTGTCAGACGCTGACAGACATCCACAACCCTTCATTTCTTTGTATTTCTCTCTGTTTCTATCCAACACACACACACTCTCAAACACACACACACACACAATCCGATCTCTCCATCAGGATGACAGCAGAACTTTGGCTATGATAAGTACCCTGGAAAACAGTTCAACCAGTAAGAGATTTCCTCTGTTGAACATAACGCTCACACACACCTGCATGTACCTGCAAGCCTGAACTCCTTAACTCTCAACACACGCACTCACATACACACACAGACACACACACATGCATACACTCACATAAACCCAACCTATCCTGAAACATAATCAGCAACATATTGCCAGAGGCAGCAATTTGTCTCTTTTTACTTGATTGTGAACCAACTTGACTTCAACATGGGACACAAGAAATCTAAGACAACAAGTTCAACTCATCCATTTTCCCAGGACTATCTCAGAACGCTGTTTTTCTGGCTTGACAGTTAATAGTGTGTGTGTGAAACAACCCGCCTGTTTCAGCTAGAGTCTGCAACCCTCCGCGTCTGTTTTATTTTGGCCGTGTCTTAGCAACAGAGCTGTTTCTGCTTACTTCTCTCTCCACCCTCTGGCCCAAAATGCTTCAGGCTGCTCTTCCACGTCAGAGTGTGTGTGTTCGGTGTGGTTCACACATCTGCTTTACATTGTGGAGGGTCTCGGCGCTGACTGCTCTCTAAGCCTCTGATTTTGTTACAGCAAGAAGTAGAGACGAGCAGGCAGTGCAGAGTGGAGGTTGTGGAGGAGTGGGTGTGAGCGGTGAAGATGGAGAAGGAGAAAGTAAAGAAGGGGTATGAAAAAGAGGGGGAAATAATAAATGCAATATAAATGCTACAAAAGAGTCGGAACATCTGTGGCACATGCCGATCTAACGTGACTGCTTACTTTAAGAGGGACAAAAAACAGCTAGCTGAGGGGAGTTTTTAAATATTATGGAGCTATACAAGTTTTCCAGTGTTTCATATGAGCAGCAGAGGTTCCATGCTTTGCCTCCTGCAGGGTTGGCTGAGCGGTCGGGGGGTGGCTCTCTTTGCTCGACAAATTGGTATGCTAGGTGAGGCTGAGAGAGGAAGGGCAGGTGGAGATGTCTCGTTGCTGCCAAAGGAGGACAGCATCAGAGAGGGTTAGGAGGAGAGGGGTCACTGGGTTTGTTTGGCTGCTCTGACGTCTTACACTCCCCGCCGTCTACCCTTTCATTCTGCACTCCTTCCCTCTATATCATCTCATTCCATGGCCCTCTCACACCTATGCCAGCTAATTATTGGGCCTCTCTTTGTGATTATTTATTGCTCGCTGCGGAGGGAGAGAGGAGGCTGAGAAGTGGAGTAGAGGTGAGAGAAAGCTCATGAGAAATGGCTGCAGTCAGTTCCCCATTGCAGTGAAGCATTTGGCAAGGCCACTGAACAATCAAAGCTTCAGGGCTGCGTACGGGTGTGTAAGCTTGTGTGTGTGTGTGTGTGTGTGTGTGTGTGTGTGTGTGTGTGTGTGTGTGTGTGTGTGTGTGTGTGTGTGTGTGTGTGTGTGTGTGCGTGCGTGCGTGCGTGCGTGCGTGCGTGCGTGAGTGAGTGCGTGCGTGCGTGCGTGCGTGCGTGTGTGCGTGTGTGTGTGCGTGTGTGTGTG
>NW_011369253.1:25987-53410 GCF_000735185.1 Notothenia coriiceps | reverse complement strand
ACAGGTCCGGGACTCCGTCGTTTCGCTCGGGGTTTGTACTACGAGGGAGGGGTATGAAGGTCGAACCCTACTCCAAAACTACAACCACGACGGACACGGAAAAAACAGAGGTGTGTAACGCAACACACAAGGAAGGTTTGTTGAGTTGAAAGCCAAAGTAGACAGGTGGTCTTATCGGCGCATCAGTCCAGACACCTTGCGTCCACGAGAAAACGTTTGAAGTTTGGGCCCCCTCGTACACATCAAAAGACCTGCGGGTTCGTCGACCAAGAGGTACAAGTTTCTAGTTGAGATCGTCTTTTAGGTCTCCATTTAAAGGTTCTCTTAAGGTGAATGAAAAAGAACGTTGGACATGTATGTGATAACAGATGTGTGTGTGTTGTTGTGTGTGTGTGTGTGTGTGTGTGTTGGTGTGTGGTGTGTTGTGTGTGGTGTGTGTGTGGTGTGTGTGTGGTGTGTGTGTTGTGTGTGTTGTGAATCATTAAAGGTAGACAACTCCTTGTCAATTCTGTTACATAGTCTGGATTTCCGAATCCCACTCATTGTCCGAATAATAGTACGAAATACCCCCTACAGGGCAAAATGACATCACACAATATACCCCAAAAACACGTAATGTTACCCAGAGACATAATCTGTTGTTTTATGTTTGGTACTTGGACTTTTTCGTCGGTATATCCCCGGGGAAAATCCAAACTATAGAAAAGTAGTTTATATTAAAACTGAAATAATATCAATCTCTCATCTTCGTGTAAACAGACGTCTGTCTGGTTGTCAAATTTTTGGTAAATATTCAGTGTCCTGTACCCATTACAAAGGGAAGGAAAGGCCGGACAGATCATTATGAACTAGCAAGGGTTTTACAAATCACACTACCCCCAAGACGACAAACACTGCCTATCACCAAAGAGGAAGTTACAACGACCGTTGTGGATGTAGGACGACACGATACTGTCCTTTGCATTGGCGCAAATCGTCGTGATTAACGGAAAACCTTCCTTTACCGTTGTACCTCTTTTCACACAAGTATCAACTATTTCGCAGCACGATCATTAGTGACAATTACGTATTTTCCTCTGCGAAAGTGAGGGGTGTGTGTGTGTTTGTGGTGTGTGTTGTGGTGTGTGTGTTGTGTGTGTGTTGTGTGTGTGTGTTTGTGTGTGTTGTGGTGTGTGTTGTGTGTGTGTGTGTGTGTGTGTGTGTGTGTTGTTGGTGTGTGTGTGGTGTGTGTGGTGTGTGTGTGTGTGTGTGTGTGTTTGTGTTGTGTGTTGTGTGTGTGTGTGTGTGGTTGTGTGTGTGGTGTGTTGTGTGCGTGTGTGTAACTCTGTGTGAATCCAGGTAGGTGAATTCACCCAAGACTCTTCCTCTCGTTACGAGGACATTTCATGACTCAGTAGTCATTACCCGGTTATTAAGTGTGTAGCCAAAAGGAAACGAGAGACTCGAACTAAGGGTAGTGTTTGTGTGTGTGTGTGTGTGTTGTGTTGTGTGTTGGTGTGTGTGTGTGTTGTGTGTGTGTGTGTTGTGTGTTGTGTGTGTGTGTGTGTGCGTTGTGTGTGGTGTGTGTTTGTGTGAAAGGGTAGTTCTGTATTTATATAGTTTGGCGAAAAGATCATCGATCACACGGATGGATACGGTTCGTTACACGAGTAAATGGTGAACATATGTTGGACTCCGGAACCACACACAAACCGGTTCGCAGCACTCCACTTCACACAACTCACACTAACACACACATCACACAACCACACACACACACACAACACCTACCTACACACACACACACACACACACACACACACACACACACACACACACACACACACACACACACACACACACACACACACAACACACACCACAGAAAGTCGTTCCTTCGATGTTTACAACGTAAAGTACCCCACATTTATAAAAACCTTCCACCTAATTTTCTTCCTATTATTATGTTAAACCCTCTCTTCTTCCTTTTGTTACAAATCTTCTACTGCATCCTTCACGAATCTTACCTATGTTTCCTATTTCCAAAAAATAAACAATATGTACAATCAGTCTCCCACAAGTTTTTCAACTTCAGTCAACGTGCAGTTTGACAGAGTTGATTGGTCGAATTAGATGATTTACACCCAAAACGGGACTCGAGATTCAATATAGGGGTTCATTTAAGTATGGTTCGTGTAAAGTGTTATACTATAATGAATGTTAGACCGGAGTTGTTCGTCTGCACGGAAGATTACAACTTTCTCCTACCCTTCCCTGGTCTTTCACGTCTCTCCTCTCTATTCTGCTCTTCTACCTAAACAACTTCTGCGACCATGAGTACCCCACGACAAAGTCTAGTCCCCTCCTCGTCCCCCTCTTCCCTAACTACAGTTTACTCTCGTCTCACTTACGTCTCTACACCGTCACATCCCTACCCTTTAGGGTGAGTCCCTCCAAGTAGACAGGTGTATACATTACTTTACTATCAGTAGGTACATGGGGGATACTTACATCACATAGCTACTTGTGGAGAGAGATGGAGAGAGAGAGGGAGAGAGAGGGGAGAAAAGGGAGAGAAGGGAGAGAGAGAGGGAGAGAGAGAGAGATTAGCTGAGCAACGTACGTTCGTCGCTCCAAATCCGAAAACAACTTCCTAGAGCGACGACCTCCGTTTTGTTTCGGAAAGTTGAACCACCGGAACGACCTGGTTGGAGGGGTGTGACCTACGTGAGCTGGGGGAGTATAGGGTCCGAAGACATCGTCTCCAGTCTCCAGTCCTCGACCGTCCACTAACCTACAACAACACCATTCCCATTATTGAACCCTGTGCGATTCGAACGGACGTTTTTTGTGCGTGACAGAGACTATAATGACCGGTGTCCGGAATTCGGAGAGGTCTCACACACAAACGCATATACAAACACACAACACACAACACCACATTCATCCCATCTTACACAGAACTTGAAGCGGGTGGACACAAGTCACTAGGTAACACAGACACAACACACCCACAACACCTCACACAATACACACTACACACAAGAGACACACACACAACAACACAACAAATCAACACAAGCACCAAACAACCAACACACACAATAGTCCACATATTCTGTATTTCTCGTGGAACGAACCAAAGTTATACATTTTTTATGAAGTTAATATACACGGTACCTCAAATCCTGTGAAATCAAAGTACAAATCATTGTTAACACATACACGTTGTAAGTCTGTCAATTACAACACCCTACTACAATTCAGACACACAATAACACAGCTCAATCGACGGAAAAATGAATTCTCAAGTTTATCAAGACATTTTTCTGGAGAACTTAAGGCCATCTGTCCACCAATTGAAGCTCAACAGAAGATGGGTGATGCAACAGGACAACGACCCAAAGCACAGAAGTAAATCAACAACAGAATGGATTCAACAGAAGAAAATACGCCTTCAGAGTCCTGACCTCAACCCAATTGAGATGCTGTGGCATGACCTCAAGAGAGCGATTCACACCAGACATCCCAAGAATATTGCTGAACTGAAACAGTTTTGTAAAGAGGAATGGTCCAAAATTCCTCCTGACCGTTGTGCAGGTCTGATATGCAACTATAGGAAACGTTTGTTTGAGGTTATTTCTGCCAAAGGAGGGTCAACAGTTATTAAATCCAAGGGTTCACATACTTTTTCCACCCTGCACTGTGAATGTTTACATGGTGTGTTCAATAAAAACATAAAAACATATCATTGTTTGTGTGTTTTTTTTAGATGAAGATCAGAAAACATTTTATGACCAATTTATGCAGAAATCCAGGTAGTTCCAAAGGGTTCACATACTTTTTCTTGCAACTGTATGTATTCTTCTTCATACACTGTGTGTATTTTTATAAGAGGTATAGACCAGATACCAAGGTTAGACATACAATGGTCAGAGGTAGTGTTAGGATTAGAGGTCAGGGGGTCTATTTAAAACATAAAATAAGTGTTTATGTGTGTGCTTAGGGAAGAGGAGGGAGGTAGAGGGAGGTTGGACGCTCACCCCAGAGCAGCAGCTGTCTGATGGCCTCACTGCCTGGCTCCATGTCCCCAGCCAGCATGTCAGAGGGCTCTCGCTGGATAACTGGATATAAGAGGGAGGATTAGGCACCTGGACATCACACAGAGCAGCCTGTCTGCCGCGCTATGAGACGGATGTCATCACCTGGATAAGTAATGCTGGGGGTGATAGAGCTGGGGGGGGGGAGGGCACAAGAAGGGGAGGAGAAACAACAGGGAGTAAAGTTACAGTAGAAAGCATGAGGAGGAGGAAGATAGTGCTGGGTGAGTTGTGGCCAAGTTCAAAAAGCCTGCTGAAGTATTTAACTGTGAAGTACAGTGGTCCATTAATCAGCCAGATATAACTCAGACACAAGTAAATAAAGAGAGGAGAGAGGGTAGAGGAGAGAAGAGGAGAGGAGAGAGGGAATCCCCTCATTATCATCCAGGTGTTATGTCATCAAGCTGAGCGTCACACCTCCCTGTCAGAGTCTGGTCCTGCGGTCAAGTTCAGCAGCCTGAGGTTCAGCACGGTCACTGCCTGTTTCCACTGACCTGTCTGTCTGACTCCCTGTTTTTGACTGACATATTATGCATGCATGTATGTGTTAAAATAATTCAAAACTACTGTACTATGTCCCAGAGGTGATTCTAGCTCAATGCTAACATCAGCATGCTAACATGGCAATACTTACATGCCGATGTTTAGCAGATATATTGGCAATATCATGTACCTGTGTTACACTATGCTTATATTTGTAAATTTGTACTACATTTTATGGCGAACCACAGAGTAGAGATTAAGATACCTTGACCTGCTACTCACCAACAACAAACCATACTGGACGCACAAAGAAAACTGTCTTTCTTTGTATTTTCTGTCGATTAACCTTTAAATATTACCTTATTTATAGTTTGGGGAATTTGCATGAAATCCAAACAAAATTGACTACAAAGGCACAAAACTTGTTAATAATTTAAAAAAAAATCTATGTTGAATTGGTATAGATTTGGGTACAAAAATGTTGAACGAACATTCAACAGATGTGTATAAAGTTAAAATACACACACTTAAATACATACACATGTATATGATAAATGTTTGTAACATGCTATGTAATTATGCACAGGTATTTATCTGCATGTCTGTGTTGGTATGTACACTTGTCTCGCTGCCTGTTCTTAAAAAACACCAAGCCAGAACAAGCCAGGTGCGTTGCAGAAATAATTATTTATGGCCTTGTTATTGATGCCTCACTGCTGAGTTTCTCAATATATACTGTATATATATATAGCCAATGCTTCCCTTCGAGGCTGCGTGTGAAAGAGCAGCGGGGACAAAATTATTATGTCACAGTCAAATGTGAAATACACATCAATAAAAATCCCCCTATCGCAGGATTCATGTTGTGTGTGTGAAATGAAAGAGAGGTCAGATGGAGTCAGAACAGAGAGAAGCTGCATTGGCTGGCTGGAAAGAGAGAACAATGAAGCTATGCAAGCAAAGCTTTTCAAAACTGAGTGATTTCTGGAGTGAGTGTAAAAGCAGATCTGAAGACTTCCTTTTTGAATCCAGTCTGGTGGCACGCGATGTGACAGAACACTCACTTTGTTGTCAGGTCAACACAGTGGGCAGAGAAGATGTTGCACTCAAACCAGTACAGAAACTATGAAGTGTGTGCCTAGTCTTTTTCATGTTTGTATGGGTTTATAGATAGTGTGTTCAGCTTATAAAAGAGGAATAAAGGAGGACAAAAACAGCTGTCACTCTTAGCAACAAGCATATGGATGTGTAGGTGGCATTGGATTTCTGTCTTTTATTCTCAGCCAGCCTTTTTTCCCTTCTCTTTCACTCTTTGTATAATATCAGGCTCTTTCTTCGTGTGCCTGTGCAGTGTGGCAGCAGAGGCGAGGAGACGTCTCTGTAAATGTTTACTGTATGAGAGTTTGTTAAAGATGTGATCGAAGAGAGATAAACAGAAAACATCTGGACGCAAACCCAACATCTGCTGCCTTAAGGGAGGTGGATGGAGCGAGCAAGGCCACAAGAGAAACACTGAGGGGAAGGGGGAGAAGAGCAAAGGAAAACAAAGGGGGAGGAGAAAAGAGACAGGGGTACGTAAAGTGGGAACCGACAACTGGAGCTTGCACAAACTGATGCTAATCCCCTCACCAAATTGTCTTCAACACTTCTCCTATCTTTTTCTACATCTATGTCTTCTTCTTTTTCCATAGACAAACAGCAGAAGAGATGGCTGTCCCACACCCACTACAGACAATCCAAACAAAGCCAACAAGGAGCAGATGTTCAAAAACACACACACATACACACAGATGCATACACACACATTATGAGTATAGTTGATATAGTTCCTGTCCTAGATCTGAGACCAGAAGATACACTATACATACACTCACACACATAAACTCACACTAGTGCCAACAAGAGAAGTAAGTGAACATCTCAGAAACAGAAAAGCATCCGCCCAGCATGAGAGGAAACTTTGCAGAAAGAGTAATATTCTTCGAGTAGCTTTTACGCATTTTGTGGCCTTCCTGTAATCCAATAACATGTGTGCATATGTGTGCGCGCGTGTGTGTGTGTGTGTGTGTGTGTGTGTTTGTGTGTGTGTGTGTGTGTGTGTGTGTGTGTGTGTGTGTGTGTGTGTGTGTGTGTGTGTGTGTGTGTGTGTGTGTGTGTGTGTGTGTGTTTTAATCTGATCCATAATCATCTGAGGAAACAGCTGCATGGACCTGTGTGGGTTGAAAGGGGAGGGGTCCGCAGATAACCTCTGACTTCTCAGACAGGAAGCTTGGAGAGAGCCTCAGGAAGTGACTCTCAGGACCGACGTACAAAGCAGAGCTTGCATGTGCAGCAGCGAGCAAAATAAACACAGCTTTCAGGTGCATGAGCACAATGACAGGAGTGTATGCATCAGTGCCTTTTCCTTATTTCTCACAACATGGCACAGTGCATGCAAAGGAAAGGGCACTCAAGAAGTTTTTGTAGTGGGGACATTACAAAACATCATAATAAGGTGGTGTGTTTTTAATATGTGCTAATGTAACACCTGAACATATTTGACAAACAAAGTCATCAATCAATCAGTCAACAGCCCATCAAATTATTTGTTCTGTATGTTCCCAAACGGTTGAGTGCAGTTCCCTATAAAACAGCCGCCTCGGGCTGGAGGAGGAGACACTGGCATGGTGCCTACTTCTCAGAGCCTTCGCAGAAAGGAAGCAGCCTCAGAGTTTCATTGTAAATCCTTCCTGCTGCTCTTGAAAGGCAGAACCCTTGTTCCACTGAGGCTGTACTCTTGTCAGGGATATGTGTACATTAATCACCCGCAGCAGCATATATCTAACATGGCACAGTCACAAAGAAGCAGGAGTATGCTGGTGGCACTCAGAAGCTGCATGTGGCTGTGAAATGCCTCTGTCCTGGTCTATAGTCCCATCAGGCCTCCTGGGTATCAGTGCACTCCTCACGTGTTTTATATTCTTCATATGCAACTTCTAAATGTCACTGTCAACATATAATCCATAAACTAAGAGGGTTGTAATTTATGTAACTGGCTCGAAAGTGGAACGGTTGCTACAAAATAAAGTAAGCTCATCAACGACAACAGCAGGCCTGTGGGTACGTGACAAAGAGCTCTTTTTTTCTCTGAATTTCACGTAATGGTTGAAAGACAGAGGATGGAAGGCTTACCCTGGTTTCACTTCTCTGCTGTGCAAAACCACACATACAAATATGTCCCATTACAAAACCACGTTGAAACGCGAGAGCACACAAGACAGAGGGCGGATGCACGTCAAAAGCAAACAGTGGAATCCTACTCCTCTATAACGTCACGCGCCCACCGCTACCCGGCATGGCACTCAGACAGACAAAGACAGCGGGCGTTTGTGATGAGCTGAATGAAAGTGTGTGAGGGTCGGAGAGCTCCTACATCCACTGACAGTGACGTCTGTCCATTCTCTCCACCTCCATCTGTCTCTCCATTTCGCCGTCCCACACGATAGACAGAAAGAACACAATGGGCAATGTAAACATGAATTTAAGGACAAATAGAAATAGAAAATGTGAAAAGCAATAATAAAAAGGGAGTCATTCAGTTCCAATGTAATCACTCCCAGAGCGAGGGGAATAAGACCCAGCTGTGTTATCATAGGTGTCTCTACGAGGCCTGTCAGAGGCTCACACTCTGACACACATACATGCACAATGGGTAATTAGTGCCAGTTAGCCCACTCATTTAACGCTATTACGCCAAAACGACTTCCTCCGCTGCCCGTTTGAATACACATCAGTTTGGAAATGTCATTTAGAAATGTGGGTTTGACAGTCTCGACACAATTAAGCAATTAAAGTACATTTATCAATCAGTTGTATTTCACTTACCACTACTAGCTTTAATTTGTTCACAAATAAGAGCTGAGAAGTCCTGACAAACGTAAATACAGCATTTATGTCATACACCTGCAACCTTGAAAGCTCATTTTATTTTGCCACTGAAAAGATGTGACATATTTACGTTATGGCCTTTTTAAAGGTGTGAATTCGGGGTAAAAAAGGTTGGACAACCAAAATGTTGTTCTGTTATTTTGTGCTTACCCAGAGGTCTTATATATTTTCTACTTCATTATTCCATTGCAAATCCAATTTTGTTTTCCATTTTGAATCATGTGTTGTTTACATCCACATTTACTTGTCTGATACACTGCCTTTGTTGGTGCTTTCCAGTGTAATTTTGGCACTTTATTGGCCCATAATCAGGAGAATAATGTAAAACCATTGACAATAACATATAAGGTGTCGACCACATATACATGCGTGTTAATCCTCATAAACATGCAAACACAAACAAAAGGGGGACCTAGTTAAAAAAACGCTCTCTAGTGCTATAAATATCAACAACATTCACATGGTATGTTTAGATATACAGTATAGGTGCTGGTGGGCAGATTGTTTTAGTTTACTTAACTAGCTGTTTGTTTGTTTGTTTGTTTGTTTGTTTCATATTTACTGCACAGATCTGAGAGTGGCATCAATCTTCCCATCTAACTCTCAGCAAATAATGTTAGCTCCTAAATAATCAAACTATTTTTTTTATAGTACAAAGTTGCACAAGAAGAGATAAAGGAACCACCAGTGTCTCCTTTGACGTATGAAATTGTAAATAAGTGAGAAATGCATTTCAAAATGACAAATGACCAGGAAAGGATGAAGCCCTTTGAAGTCTCTGCCCAATAACCTTTGCGTGCAGAAACCAGGGAGGGATCTAGTTTGGTGCAGAACCACAGAGGAATCCGTTACACATAATTTACATGGTTGTTGACCTGGATTCAAAGAGAAAGAAAGAGAAACAGAGAAACAGAGACATTCATTATTAAAACAGCCTGCTAAAAAGCACGACAACACCCAATATCAAGCCTGAGGAAGCAGGAGATACTGAGGGTACTGAAGAACAGAAAGTGGCAATAAGAGGAGAAGAAGTGATACAATGGGTCAGCCTGGCCCCCTGTTGACCTCAGGTAACCTGGGTAAGGGGGGGTTGCAGGACGGTTCCCTGGATGACTTTCTACTGTCTGCCAACACATATCTATAAGTGTTGAGTGGAAACAGAGCTTTCAGTAGCTCCATGTGACTAAAGAGCTTGTATGTATGTAGTAATAACATTATTATTGTTTGTGTTTCTCAGTATGAGCACTGGTTTGGTTATAGTCGAAGTATTGAAGTGTGTTGTGCTTTTACTAGTATTGTTGAAGTTTCCCTAATCATCATGCCATGACAACAGATGGCATTATTTGTCAAAGAGGAGAAATCAAAGGGATGCTTCCAGGTGATGTATTACCAAACATTTGGCGTTTAGTCTCTTGACATTGAAATATATATGTTTCTTTCTCAACATTTTGGTTTTATGTAAAACATAAAACCATGTATCATGTGAAAGTGATGGACCAATTATTTTACTGCTGAAAAGTAGACAGCATGATCGCCACATTCAATAATAGCTCTATGCTCTCGGAGAAAAGGAGGATAGGCTTCAGAACATGTGTTCATATTTTATTGCATATCAGCAAAGTTTTTACTGCTGCTTGTAATCTCTTTGACACAGGTGAGTGATCAAAGTGTTGCTCAATGATTTAGGGAGTGCATGGTATAAAACCTGTGGCCTTCCAGGGTGTCCTGCTCATCACTATCTCACCCTTCAGCCGCACAAAGACATGCAGAACGCTTTTGGGAAGTGTCAGAGAATCCCGTAAACCCAGTGGGAACTAAGGAAGTGCACATCAACTTCCCAGAGAGGTTTTTCATCAGGCATACTTAATTCAAACACACAAGTATATCTGGGCCTTCTGGCCGGACCACCTGACCTTCGACGCCATGGTAATGGTCTGCCTGACAGAGCCAAAACACACAGCCTGAGCAGTCTCATGGGCCCGTCTGTGCTTTCTCAAACATACACACACACATGCACAGGGTTATTCAAACACACACATACTGAAGCATGTGCACACACACCCACAGTCTCAGCATGTGATAAGAGCCATAGCCCTTAACCTTCTGAGATAGAGGCAGGCCTTTAAGTGCAGACAGGATTCCAAACGCTCACTCAATCACTCCTGTGTGTTTGTATGTGAAACATGGAGAGCATGTGCATGCACCAGCGATAGTTTCGGCTGAGCATTTTTTATATTCCTCTCCGACAAACCAGTCTAACCACACACACACACACACACACACACACACACACACACACACACACACACACACACACACACACACACACACACACACACACACACACACACACGTAAGTGTGCTAAAGTAGAGAGGTGATTTGGGAAAGATTTCTCACGGCCAGAGTGCTCCGAGCTACACTGAGTAAATACAGATTAATGATTGGTTGAGATTACGGAAGTGCATTCCACAGAGTTAGCCACTGATCGTAGCCACCGCAAACTGAAATAATGTGTAAACACACACATACCACATTCTGCAAGATCACTCCCTCTTCTAAGAACTTCTTAAGAAATGACAAGTTAGAAATTAATAACATCCAGTGCACACTGACCGGTGTGATCAGAGATGGACTGGAGACTGTCTTCTAGTAATTCAGGAGTGTCCAAAGGCACTTATAAAACACAAAGGATACATTTAATTAGGAGACTGTGTAACTTCAGACCAAAAAAAACTGATAGCACATCAGACACCGTATAACAGCATTGGTCTCATAAATCCTGCCCCCTGAGCAGTTAGAGGACGCAAAAAGCTCAATTTATAAAAACACTCCCTGCTGTCTCTCTTTGTAAATTCAGACTATAATTCTTGTCTGCACAGTGATCAATGAAGCAACGGCATTGGCAAAGTCATAACTAACAGTCAGTGAGTATAAGTAGATAAATTGTGCTTTATATTGATGAGATATATCTACCTACACACATGTCACATCTTGTTGTTAATCCTTAAATCAAAATGTACAAGACAGACCAGATGAGTGGGATGCCTCACAGAGCTCCTCTGCTCCTGGTTTCCATCAGTGTCTGTGCGTGTTTGTGTGCTCAGCATATGTGTGCAAGCTTGCACGTAAATCCTTAAACAGGCATATTCCCAGGCACCGCTTGTATATCAATTGTCAGAAGTTTCAGATTTCACGCTGAAAGAATTGATCGCCTTTCAGGAACGAAGCGATAACTTGGCCAAGTAAAAACTTAATCTAATGATTAACTGAGGATCCACTGATTGAGACTCACAAAGCACAAACAGGAAGAAAAACTTGAAATGAAATCGAAGTGGCACATCAATAAGGAGAAGTTCTTATCTGACAACTCAATCTTTATGCTTCTGAAACTCAGAGCTTTCTACTGGTCTCGATTTTCAATCTGCAAACTGTATTTGTGTTACAAAAATAAAATGGTCCATCCAATCTACATCATGGTTTATATGAATATAACATTTAATGTAGTTTCTTTGTTGCCAAATATCTTAATCTGCACTATAAATGTAACAGTAACTATCAAGTGTTATACAACATTGGCAAAGATAATGTCCTCCTATAAGCAGAAACAAAGCAATTTGTCACAAACAACATTACTTGGAGGTGTTGTGGTTTGCAGAATATGTATAAAGTAACCTAAAATAGAAATACTCTAGCAAAGTGAAACTACCTTGAAACTGTACGTACACCTAAGTATGTCACTTCCCGCTATCTATCAGAGAGAAGTCCATGCAGCGTTGAGGTAGGTTTTGTTACATGCCTATATGGTTATGTTGTATTTGATAGTGAGAGATGACACTGACTGTTGATACTGTAAATGCTGCTCATCACACTGACACCAGGTTATGGATTACTATTTGCGCAACCTTGAGCACATTAAATCAAGACTTATATATACTTAAGTCATCGAGTACCAGAGTATTTTCTGTGCACAAGGGGAGGTGTAATGATATTTTAGTAGAGCATAGGCATGTATAAACTCAATTTAGCCAGTTATAATAACAAAAACAGTTGCTCCTCCTAATCTACATTAGTGCCCAGTTATAGTGTGTGTTCCTGCTGTCGGACAGAACCACTTGTCCAAACTACTGTTTGAAGTTCATTTTACCAGGAGACAAAGAGTCCTTTTATCTAGAGGGAGGCAGGAAGGGAGGAGGGGAGAGACAGTGAAGGGTGAGGGAGGAGAGAGAGTGAGAGAGGCAGGGAGGGAGGGAGGGAGAGAGAGAGAGAGAGAGAGAGAGAGAGAGAGAGGGAGGGTCAGAGAGTTGGACGTGGAGTGAAGGAGGAGGAAAAAGAGACGGCTAACAGAAGAACTTTTTTCCACAACAGCAGATCCTGGAATGTTGGTGGAAGGTGCCACATAGCTCCAAATATTTGTTGCTCGGTTGGCACGGCAACAGGACAACCAAAACATTTATTAGCAAATCCCTGCGAATGATACCGGCGAGCGAGGGAAAGGAAACACTGAGAATTGAGACATGGGAAAAAAGTATATCATTTAGAAAATAAATGGGTTGAACATTCAAAGGGGGGAATCAGAGAATGAGAGTGGTAGACAGCTATGTACCGCTGATTCCTCCCTTAAGCCTCTCCCAACCTAGCAGCAAACAAACACTTACTTCACACACACACACACACACACACACACACACACACACACACACACACACACACACACACACACACACACACACACACACACACACACACACACACACACACACACACACACACACACACACACATGGGTCTCTGGTGTCAATAATACAGAGTATCTGATACACAGCACAGAGTTCCAATGTGGAAAACAAATGGATGACATTAGTCCTGTCATCTGAGTCCAGTATTTTCCTTTTAATTTAACCACAAGTTAGTTCTGAAAAAACGAATAATAGATTTTACCCGTACAAAGTTACATTTATTAAATATATTACAGATGATTTAATACACTCAGGAGTTTTGTTGCTAAAGCCTGGTATGACCATAGAAATGAATAAAGTAGGCAAAAGTAGGGTAAATATTTCTGTGTAACTGATATTACTAATATTAGTCAAGATGATCCCGTATTACTTCTGCTACTCTTAATATTACACTATGTTTTAGCATTTGCCATTGTGTCATAAATGCTGAAGTGTGCGGCCACATACGCTATTGATCAGAAAAAGTACGAGGCTTGCCTGAAAAAACATTTGAAAAAGTGAAAAAACAAATTATCTGGAAAGAGTCGTTGAAGTATGTCACTGTAATTGACAGCTGTCTCTCAATCAGAAAGAATAATGTTCTATGGTCTTAGTGCTGTATAAGGTTTTATCCCTCGACCAACAGCCAGACATCCCTCAAAGTCTGATCCCCCTCCCCTACAACCATAACACCACTCAATATTGATCTGTGATCAGGTTTCATGGCTGTCTCAGAGGAGGGTGGTGAGGGTGATCTGTGTGAGAGTGTGTACAGTGCACATGTGAGCATGATACAGAGACAGAGATAGAGAGAGCAAAAAAGAAGTGAAAAGAGAGAAGTCTGTTTTTGTAATAGCTGGATGTCTCTTGTTTCATAGGACTGCAGTCAGCAAGATCAGATTCCCTTATACTTTATTGGATATACTTATCATATATCCAATAAAGCCTAAATATATAGTTTATGCAAGATTTTCATCGGGCCGTCAGTGCTTTTTTGTAAAGCATCCAACCTGTATTCATGTTCTCTCTTCCTCAACATAAAAAAAGGACAAATTCTTCTTTCTTTTGGTCTTTATCGACCTCAGATTGAATCTGCTGCTCGACTTAAAACAATCTTTCAGTCCTGTCACTCCCCCCGCTCCTTCTTCTCCCTTTACCTTTTATTGCCTCTGAAAAGCCAGGCTAGAATAACCAGCAGTCCAAACACACACTGACAGCCTCCCAGTCACACTTGCACACACAACACACACAAACAACACAAAGGTAGCTCAAGACTAAAATAAAAACACACACCTCGTGCTCCTCCAGCTTGCAGAGGTAAATGGAGTGGAACAGGTTAGCAGTGCTGCCTACAGTGTCCCACCTGTACAAACACAGTGCTTGATCATGGCTCAACACACACACACACACACACACACACACACACACACACACACACACACACACACACACACACACACACACACACACACACACACACACACATAAATAGTCCTCCGTCTGGATCGAGGCACTGGTGGGTTTTAATAGCTATCGATCATTCTCCCTGGTGACACACTCACACACTCACCTCCCTGTTACAGGTTGAGCAGAGCCCGCTGAGGACTCAAACAGGTCTCTGAGAATGTGTACACACACACACACACACACACACACACACACACACACACACACACACACACACACAGGCTGCATGTGTGCACACAAACTACTACGCTGTGTCCAAAAGGCCATTTACTTCGCCTGCTCCTATGTGTGCATGTGTGTTTTAGTGCTTCTGTGCCTCTGAGTGTACACTACTGTGTGTGTGTGTGTGTGTGTGTGTGTGTGTGTGTGTGTGTGTGTGTGTGTGTGTGTGTGTGTGTGTGTGTGTGTGTGTGTGTGTGTGTGTGTGTGTGTGTGTGTGTGTCCTGCTGTGGCTCACTTCGACTTTCTTTCTAGATGAGGTTATTTAATTTACATAATGAGGCCCAGACTCACTCTCATAGATTAAATTACTCTGCAACAACAAATAAAAACGCATGAAGACAAGCAGCACACAAAACCATACAAATCTCAGTCTATGTAACCCTTTAACTGAAGTTGTGTTCTTGCTTCTCTCTGTTAGCTACGACAAAACAGCATCTGTGGCCCAAAAGCAAAGTCAAAGAACCTGCAGTGTGCCCACCCTTACCCAATGATGTCATTGTACACTGGCCGGGTGAGTTACGGTTCGCTGAAAGGGTCAAAAAGAGGGAGAGACGATCGATATTCCATATGATTCTGTACAATAAATCTAAGATGGGATTAGTCTGGGTAGTTAGTGACGATTAATTGTCAAATCTAATAAAGTCTTTTGTGGCTGAGGGTGCCAAAGAGGCTGCAGGGAATCATGGTTCATTTTATGGGCAAATTAATTAAAACTGCAAAAAACCCTGTCGGAGGCAGGTATCGAACACTCATTCCACACTTGGTGAAGGGCGTAACAATGAAACATCACTCCGGGAGATTCACTGTAAGTGTGTGTATGTGTGTGTGTAGTAATCAAACACAATGATTCCTGCTTTTATACCATGTCGTAAATCTAGAAGGTAAAGAGGGACGTTTGTCATTTAGCTGCGTCTTTCCTTTTTCATTAAGAAACGGCTGAGATGTGTGTGTGTGTGTGTGTGTGTGTGTGTGTGTGTGTGTGTGTGTGTGTGTGTGTGTGTGTGTGTGTGTGTGTCTCTTTCTTTCTATCTCTATGTGCTTCTCTCAAACACACACATGCTCTCAAATACACACAATTATTGTGAACCAACTTGACTTGAACATGGGACACAATAAAATCTAACAAGTTCATAAAAGTTCAATTCATCCATTTTCCCAGGACTATCTCAAAACACTGACCTTTTTGGTGTGTACTACAGATGTAGTTTAACAGAACGAGAAGTGGAAAAGAACAAAAGAAACAGAAAGGGGCTCTTCCATATCATTGTCTTGTCCTGGAGTGTAAATCCATATGCAGGCTATGTATTCTCTTTTTACATCTTATTAGGGGGACGTAAATTGGTCAACATTCCTTCTCTATCATTTACAAAAGGTTTCTCAACATGTTTCTTCAGACAGATATCATTTTGGTTTGGTTAAGTTGTCATTTATGGTAGTAACTATTTATAGTACTACAACTTGAAGTGGAACAATCTAAACCGTTGTCTCTGCTAACAATCTCAACCTTACTTCATCTATTTCAAACCATTTATGTACTTTAATCTAACTACCATCTATTTATCATTTACTTTAAACAGTTTTCAACCTCTCTACGAGCATATAGTTTTCACACACTTGTAATCAAACATGTGGTGCTCAGCTCTTTGGACTCATGTGGTTCTTATTTTATAGTAAATCGTAAAGTAAATTTCTTTTTTATCAAATTATTTGAGCTTCATAGTGTTTCCATGTTCCCTGTGAGATTAGAGTACCTCTGGTTTGTTATCGCTGATATATCAAATTCACATTGATTTAAATATTGGTGCAAATATCCTCTGTTTTGCTTTCCACAAATACATTTTCAAATGCATGAAACTTACAGTAAAAGTAGACCGATATGTGTTTGCTTAAAAGCCAGGCTGACGTACAATCTCCACAGCTGGTCGCTTTTCTTTCCTTCACATTACAGCTGAAACAACAATTGTTCTGACAGGGTAAGACCATTGTGAGTGTGCACTGTCTCAAAAGCTTCAACGGTCCGTCTCCCGTTCTCTCTTATACACCTTGCAAACCTCAAGAGATTTTCAGTGTGACGTACTGACTCCCCAAAAAGTTTTTTTTGATTGTCTTTACATGTGTTCATGTCCTTTGTACTGCAGTGCATTGGCCAGTCCTTTAACTTTTAATGATACCGACCCAAACACGGAAAGCACTCAAATTTGACTGAAAATAACTGCTGGAACAATACAATTTGGGCCGCAGCCTGTTTCCATCACAGGGGAAATCCTGCTGCCTGGACAACCACTGATAGGAGTAAGATGAGAGGGAGAGAGGGAGAGAAGAGAAAGGCTAACTGTGGGGGGGCTGTAAGTGGAGGACATGTGGGATCCAGTCCAGAGGGAAAAACAGTACAGAGGTGCAAGTCAGGAGAGAGGGGAAGAAGACAGTGGTTTAAAAAGAGTCCACAAGAAGCAAGGGTAGATGGGAGGAAAGGCTAAAGACAACTCAGAAGAAAGTGTACCACCTCAGGTCAGGATACAGCTGAGCAGGAACTTGTTATTTGAAAAACACGTAGTGTGAGCCATTATTCATCTTGAAATTAGGATACTGATCCAGATAAATTAATGTAAAAAGTACTTGAATCATAAGATCTGTCGAATGAAATAAAAACAAGGTGTTTTAAACATTTATAAAGTCATAATTGAGCATGCAGCACCTTTGAATAATATATTATTGTCTACACCTAAAACCAGTCAGTTGGATTTCCATGAAGTATGTTTTAGATGTTCACGGTCCCCAGAGGATAAATCCTAATCACTTTGGTAATTCTCTGATTTATCCTCAGTCTAGGGATATCAGCATTTCGAAGTTTACACATAAATATACCTGAAGGATTGGCAGGGAATTGTATACAAACGATCTGGGTTCCCATGATGGACCCCAAAGACTTTGTTTGACTTAAGTGGTTTTAAGTGATATAACTATTGTAATGATTGCAAGTTAATTTGGTACAAACATGGATGTACAAGTCAGGATAAATTGGCATAACTTTGCTGATCCCATGATTAGTTTGAACTAGCGCCATCATTATGTTACATTTTTTTATTATTTAAGCCATATTATATCATACAGATTTTGTATAAGATTATGGGTTATAGGTTTTCCACAGATGGAAAGTACTAAGTAAGTGTTCCTGCTCCCTATCCATCAATCCCATTGCATATATTTTTCCAACGTGTTGAAACCTCACTTCCCAGAGTCCTGCAAAACTGCAGTGAGCTCCACCAACCTAAAATAATTAAATTAGAACAGCGAGTCTCAAAAAAACGGACCCTGTTTAACTCGTGGCAGTGAATCGGTCTTAATTAGAGAAATATGGCCTGCAGCCTGACAAAGAATCACTATACCTTTAATATAAGACAGATTCTTACAAAAAATCATACTAAACTTGTTATTTGAATACTTGGATGTGGCCTCTTTTTGAAACATTTCTCAACTGTTAACAATCGACTTCTCCCCTCATAGGCCTCTGCCGCTTCATGCACGGACAACAAGTACTGCATGTGACCACAAGTGACCAAATATCCAGCAGCAGGAAATCCTAACTTCACGTTGTGTGTAGTGACTTTAACAGAAGTCTTCCTCCATGCACATTCTCCCATACATTCCTACAAAGAAAATTACTTTGGCAAACTACTATGCTGTGCATGGTTACCCCTTAATAACGTTAAGCAAAGCACAGGGAAGAAAAGCAGACCCAATTTATTCAGCGCTGCAGCCATATTGAAACATTTAAGGGTTCTGTATTGAACATTATTTAAAAGTATATAAATATACCAAGGTCCTACGTTGTGCCATGGGATTTTACTTTGAAAAGAGCTTTAATTTTAACAAGATAATACATTTAAATTACATCTTGGTTTGTACCCTTACTTAATTTGTCTATTTGGGACAACGAGGATCCCTGCTGTCAGGTGCGAGGCACAAGAACTCATACTTATGATTATTTAATGTGCTTTAATTCAGAAGAAAATCAGTCATGAATAGACTAATGAGTAAAAAGTGGATAAATATTTCAAACTGTTACATTTGATCATTGAGTGTAAACAAGTACCTTAACAACTTGTCCTTATTCTGCTTTCTCTCATTTTGTCCCAGAGTAATAGATATGAAAGTGCGACAAAGTGGATGTAAGGAAAATGAAAGGATAAGAAAGACTGTAAGGAAAAATTGAGAAATGGAGAAAAAAATCCTTTAAAATAGGTTTGTTATATGCCATGTCAGTCCAAAAACCCTTTATGTGACCCAACTTAACCTTTTAGTGTATGCATTACCGTATAAATTAAAACAATCTTCTCTCATGCAGTTCAATCAAAACATAAACTGCAAACGATCAGTTAAGTAAACGAGTTGGATCAGCTTACATCCAGCCCTATTGATGGCAGTGGTTTGACATATACAACAGTACATAAAGACAACATTAGTAGCCATAAAAAGTCAAACTGTGGTGGTGTTTTACGATCAGGTTCATCCTCCTAAGGTGCCTTTCTGAGCCAGCCAGCGCCAGGGGACTGATTTACTTGTCACACAAGGGGGACATATTTAGACGTGCTGTGCTGGAGATAGTAGGCGGTAAAGCTGGCAGGGCAGAAAATGACCCAGACAGTGGGAGTGTGGAGGACTAGAGGCGAACACGTAAGACACACACGATAACCTCCTGCCATTAAACCAGCTGTGATTTCTGACCAAAGGCCAAGGGACAATGGACTGCAGTACACTAATTACACACCCTGACATGGATAATAGGAAATGTACTTTCTCTTTATGAGGACGAACCATAGGACGAACAGACGTCGGTAGATCTATCTTTTACAATTTGTAGTTGTAGCAGAAATAAAAGGGTCGTTAATGTAGCTTTTCAGACGCTGCTATATGCTGTGGTAAAAGTAAAAAAGTGCTATTAAATCTGTCTCCTAATGACCGCAGAGAGGAAATACTGGTACCAAAGTACATGACTCAATAAAATGGACTTGGCTTTACACTTCACGTAAATAAAAAAGCTTTAAAGCATTTCTTATAAGTAATTATGTCTATGTTTACATGAACCTGCCTAGGTGTCAAGTTTTAACTCCCACCCATTAAAAATACTGTTTTTGTGTAGTGCTATACAAGACTATTTATAAGGGACCACCAACCAGAGACCACCATGTTGTCCCAGACTGAGAAACAAAATGTCGAGTCGACTTTCCACGATGAGTGCATTATGCACACGGAAAAATATATAGTCTTTTTCATATAAAGGATTTAATATTCAATCTTTTTTTTAATGTTTAGCTTTCAACTTTCTTACCATAGACTGCATAAATAACGGTTCCAACCCAAATAAATTAAAGCTACAATTCAGCTGTAATATAGACATTTTCCAGAATAGAAGATAGAAAAGGATACACTGAACCCTATAATCTATTCATGTAATTTTATATTTTTAATAAAAAGGCTACTATAAAGGTGGTTAATAGTGAGGTAACTTAATAAATAGAATAGAAAAGCCATTATCCTTTACTTTGTTACAAAATGGCATTTCAAAGTCAGGCTAAGCTGGCAAATCTTCATTTTGTGAGAATGTTTGTTTTAACTGTCTCAAATATAATGCTTTGAAGCCATATAAACTCTTGGAACTATTGGAAACACTATTGGAAGGATAGAAAAGGAGTGTAATTTGTCATTCACTGTTGTTATAAAAGCAAGATTGATTTTCAAATATATGTTCAGAGAAAATAGAAAGTTTAACTTTAATTTACTGTAAAAAATAACCACAACTAGAACAAATATAATGTAATGATGTAGGCCTTAATCATTCTATGAAATTGATCATTCAACTTACTTTAAATGGCCTTACAAATATAATTGAAAAGGGTTAATACAGTTTTGTTATACTTGTTTATGTATGTATATAAACATCCAGAGAATATATAAATAAGCAGTGAATTATACATGCACATTTTTTGATTATCGTTTTCATTATTGTTAGGCTATAATTAGTACTTTTTCATTCATTTATACCTTAGGAAGAAACTGTGAAAATAAGAATATTTATAAGCCTTCAACACACAACATGTCAAATTTAATGATTAAACAAATAGAAATACAAACAAGGAAGAAATATTAAAATAGGTTAAGAAGTAGCGTACAGTATAATAAATAAACTAGTCTATTGCACACCTAATGTTTATAAAATAAACGAAATAACTGGTGGTAAGAAAAGGGAGGTACAGCAGCAGCACTGGCTGTCCCGGTCGCCAGTCACTGACAGTAAAGCGGGTAACAAGATATTCAAACTCAATACGTCATCCCACAATGCACTGCGTTTACGCTCTCCTTGCAGCATTACCTAATCCCACAATCCACCGCGGGTTTAAGAATCTTCTGGTTGGTAGTCAAGGCAACGCGCCTTATCGGGAGGGCCGGACTCCGCCCACGACACGCCCCTCAGCCAATGGGAGAGCCCTGTCATGACATAATGCCTATTTTTAGAGAGGCAGCAGCAGCAGATAAGGTTTGCCTCCACGCTGCTCAGCTCAGAGTATATACACACCCAGGCAGAGCAGGAACCACAGACAGGGTCGGTGCCTGACAAGAGAACTTCATTCACTGACTCAAAACTAGTCTGGATACTTGGCGAAAGCTTTTCTACCATAGCTAAGAGCTAAGTCCAGCACACTCAAAGTTTGGACGTCTTTACGCACAGAGAGGACGTTTGGAAACCGGTGTTTTTCCCTGAAAAGGAGGGGAACGAAAACGTATTTTGATAAAGACTTTTTAGCTACGTTGGCTTCTCTTCCATGTATGCCAAGATGGAAACTACTTTTTATGACGACTCGCTCAACGCTTTCTCCCAGCAAGACAACGCCGTCTACGGATACAGCAATCCCAAAGCGCTGAAACACAACATGACACTTAACCTCTCCGATCCGACGGGCACTCTGAAACCTCAACTCCGCGCCAAAGCCAGCGACATTCTCACATCCCCTGATGTGGGCTTGTTGAAGCTGGCCTCCCCGGAGCTGGAGCGGCTTATCATCCAGTCCAGCAACGGACTCATCACCACCACGCCGACTCCTACACAGTTCATGTGTCCCAAGAATGTCACCGATGAGCAGGAAGGCTTCGCCGAGGGGTTTGTCCGGGCCCTGGCTGAGCTCCACCACCAACACATGCCTGGCACTCTGAATGTCACCTCAGCTTCTCAGACTAGTGTCAACACTTCCCTGCCGCCTGTGTCATCTGTTGCCGGTGCCACCGTTTACAACAACAACATAGCCATGCGCTCGGACTCGCCTGTTTATGAGGACTTGGACACTTTTAACCCGGCACCAAATTACACCACCTCAGCCCCTGTGATGTCCTTCTCTGCTGCCGGGCCACAGCTTCCCATCTACGGACAGCCATCCTCCAGGCTCTCGGCGCTCAAAGAGGAGCCCCAAACGGTGCCTGAGATGCCGGGGGAGACGCCTCCTCTCTCCCCGATCAACATGGAGAACCAGGAGCGCATCAAGGCCGAAAGAAAGCGAATGAGGAACCGCGTCGCTGCCTCCAAGTGCCGAAAGAGGAAGCTGGAGCGCATCTCGAGGCTGGAGGATAAAGTGAAGAATCTCAAGTCCCAGAACTCGGAGCTCTCGTCCACCGCCAACGTGTTGCGGGAGCAGGTGGCCCAGCTAAAACAGAAAGTGATGAACCACGTGAACAGCGGGTGCCAGCTCATGTTAACGCAGCAGCTCCAGACCTTCTGAGGCGGTGTCATCAGCGGCGGCGGAGAGAGGGGAGACTGTTGAAAGTAAAACGGACGCGTCCTGTGATAGTGAGTGGCCGTATCTCCTAAAAATCCGGACGGGATTTGGGATGATGTGGCGAGACACTGGCAGAACCGGGGCCGCACTGAAGTTCCTGAGGGCCACGGGCTTCCCGGTGCCAGAGATGGACCCGGGACAGTGACAGTAGCCATGAAACAGAGAGGGCATGCAGGCAGGATAGCTTTCTGTTTCCTGCTGTTTTTACAGAGCTGGACAAGACTGAACTTTCTTGATTTACACCCAGCTCTGCATGGACCTTATCATGACCATCAAAGGAGAAATTCAGTATTAGAGGATTTAAGAACATGTATGCAATAGAGACTTTTTCTTGCTTAGCCACAATGGCATCTGCCTTGGGCATGTAGGCCAACTCTAAACGACTGAAAAGTTGTAACAAAAGCTGCCTGACTTCTGAGATATAGTACAAAGTACTTTTTTCTTTATTGTAAGAAATGCAGTTAGAAAACTTTAAGATTTACTTTCTAAAGTTGTTTAATGGGGTTTCACTCATTGTTATATGTATATAAGATCAACTTGGAGTACTTATGTTTACCCTTTGTAATATGAAATACTGTTGAACTGTTTTATGTTTTGTTTTCTGAGCAACTCAGAAACTAATCAATATTTAAGAAAAATAAACCAGATGAAATGAAGAAACATTGCCTCTGTGTTCTTGAAAGTGTGTGTGACAGAAAAAAAGTGGGTGTGCCATGTCGGGAGCTCAAACAATAAAACATGTTGCAACATGTTGCAAGAGCTGCCAGTTCCCAGTACCTCAAGGTAAATTCCATTAGTGCTTATATTGATCAATGCTAAGTGATTGTGTGTCAGCTGACAGACCAAGCTACCTTACAGATGGAGGCCAATAAAGTCCAGGTTTCTACTTTGTCTCAAGACACACATAACTATACCGTATATGAACAAAAACCTCCCATTGTTCTCAGGTGTTAACAATGTCCATGGTGTAAATACAACACTGTCAGAGTTACAACATGTTGAAGTATGCGATAAATCTCAACTGAAGACATACGAGGTGTCACTGATTTGACACATAACAGGAAAATCACAGGCTATCCTCCATTGCACCATACAGTTATTCAACAATACTTGCTCCCCTGTTTGAATGAACAGTGTTAACTCAAACATACTCCAGTATGTTGAAAACTGCCTTGAATAAAGTCTTAGGTCCTGAGTAGATAAAGGCTACACCATAAATGAGACATTACTAAATATCAAATTAATAAAACGTACCACCATGGTTTTGTAAAAGAGTGCAATTAAGGAAACATTGTAGCCTGCTATCAGATACTGTACTTTCAATGAGAATAAGCTCCTCTCTGAAACAGTAACTTAAAAGCAACAAAATGTAAACAAGGATCCAACAACAAACACTGAAACACAAAGTCAGAAACGTATTGTTAGGCCTTTGAATTCAGGGAAGGACAAAGGTGTCAAAAGTGTGTTTCCATCAAAAATCAAAAACCAAAATCCATCCCAGTATGTTCAGATATGAACAGTTCAGAAAGAATGTTTTTTTTATTTTTAATAATAATAGTGGCTATACCTATGGGCTGTACACTACTGAAAGTAAAGCCACCTATTGCAGTAAACCACCAGGTCCTGCAGATAGTTACAGCAGGTGAATGGGATAGGTCAGATATTGCATTCAGGTAGTAGTTTTATGTTGGACAATCATCAGCCACTATTGCGTCCTGCTCCAAAATAAACACTAGAGGGAGACACAGACCAGAGATATTCTCAATCTTCATGCCTCAACTGAAGCTTGTATAGGACCATCAGTTTTTGCTTGAAAATTAAAACACACATTTCATGAGGTGTTATAAAAACAGGACAGGTTATCAAATATGGAGTCTTTAAAGATTAGATATGCTGATACACAATAAAGCCGTATCGTAAAATTAATAGCTTTATATATTCTGTCTTGTAATATCATGTATTTATCCTTTTTATTTTCTATTTTCTCTTATTTCTTTGATTCTTCTTATATTTTTTGCTTATAAGTCCATAGAGAGGATTTTCAAAGCATTGTTTAACACATAAATGTAAAACTGGTTACCGACTATTTAATAAATTCATACACAAAGAAAAATACATTAGGTAAATGCAATATCCACTGTTATAAAAGCATGTAATGAATGCTTTGGTTTAGATTTACTTTCATGATCACGATTTGGGAAGTTGTTCAGTAAGAGCATGAGTTAACAATGAAACAACATAACATAAACATATGTAGATATGATTATAAAAGAGATATAGGTTATATCAAAAAGAGTTGCAAGCAGGTTTATTCTAAGTCATTTGTTAGGTCCAAAGACTCTCACAATTGTTATTATTTATTATGCATTTACGTGATAGGATTTTAATGGGGTCTATAATTTTGCTGTTCGGATATTTTTCAAATTTGGGGCAGCGTTACATCATTCCCGGAAAGCGGAGTCCTTCCCTACCATATAAGGAGAGGGGGCGCTCGGAATATCTACGTCACGACCGAGGAGGCGTGTGTTACGGGAAGTGAGTCGACTCTATAATCTCTGCGTAATAATACCAACGTGAGCCCTGAGAAGTTATCCGAGGGGGCCACACTGGACAAAGCAATGAAAAGATTGTAACCTATAACAAAACGTATCCTATGGAAAGCAAAGTAAATAGATGCATTCCATTTTCCACATAAAAAAATTGAAATTGAAAACTCAATATCTAAATATAGATGCTCAGTTTTGGGTAATCTGAGTCTGAGTGACTGTAGCTCTATAGATCATTTGAAAATAAAGATATATCGTTTTAGCCTGGCTCTTACTTGGAGCTTTAAAATGTGTGTTGCCTTAATTTTTAGGTCTTAAACATTGGTTTTCATACATTTTTGAATATATTGATTCTGGGGACAGGTTATTTTTTGTATTGCTCATTGATTTAATTGTTTAGTCAGACCATGGACTGATTTTATTGAGTAACTTTTATTTATTTTTGTTATCTTGCTCTGTGAAGCCCTTTGGGCTGCATGCTTGTATGATCTGATTGGCTGTGGTTTTAGGATTGTTAGGCTATTTAAATGAAGTTGAAATAGGGTTTAATGTTGATTAGGCCTATAAAAACTGCAAACAAAACGTTGTCGAGACTATACTAAAGCAGCTTTCTTTTGTGTTTTTTGTACTTTGTTGTGTTTTTTTACTACCAAAAGTGGGGCAACTATGTAATATTTTGTGTAACTTTACTTAAGCGTACATTTAATTTTTGGTTAGTTTTGCAGACAGCAACAACAACACTAGAGGTCAGTGTCGTCTTACGATTCATTATTTCCCCACTCAACCATGTTTGTCAGTGATTAACCATACAGACTATGGATTAAACCAACAACGTTGCAGCAACCTTCTGAACCACATCTTTCAGGCTGATTTCTAGAAGGAATCCAGATTTTATCATAAAATAATAGCCAAAGTATTTTACTAATCTAATTTCAGAGTGCTGAAAGCCAAACAGGCTAAACTGGATGCCACCGTATCTAATATTTCCTCAGCATTGCACCTGTCTCTACGTACTTGCAGTGTAGTGCAGACATTGTTGCAAAAGGCAAACAAACAAACATTTCTGGACGGCCAAGCCCTTCTGAACCTGGCAGCTCAGTGTAATAGGCACACATACATTGATTTGTTGTTGGGCGCTGGACCACAGGTAAGTATCAAACCTGTTGGTCATTATTTTAGATATTTGATTGAGGTAAATACGTAGTCGGCCTTGGACTAGGCCAACTCTTCCCTTGTGGAAGCTGTTTGGTAAACTTGCTGCGGTTGGCCAAAGCCAACCTAAACACGGTTCCACGCTTCTCTATAACAAAGCAGCTGGTGGGCATGCCAGCGTGGTTTTAGCTATTCTACAGTAACTCAACAACAAGGGCACAATGGAGAAGAATGCATGGAGGCTAACACCACTTGATGCTGCAGCTGAGAGGGGCCACAAACGTGTGCTTCTTCGTGAGGCTGTGGTTAAAGACATCACAGTAAAGAAACAATCTGCACTGTCCTGCACGAGGCAAACACCGGGAGGTGTGCTTCTTCGTGAGGCTGTGGTTAAAGACATCACAGTAAAGAAACTACTCTGCACTGTCCTGCACGAGGCAGACACCGGGAGGTAGTGAGGAGACTGGGGCCAAGCGGGGAACATCTTAACGTTGGGAAGACACCTCTGCAGGTGGCAAAGAGTAGAGACACACCAGACCATGAGTGCATTGCAATTTTACTCATGAAAAATATGTTTCTTATCAAATTACGTAAGGGGAGTTAATAATACAAAGGACAGGAAGAAAAAGCCATCTTAATTAACTTTTATAAACGATGTGCTCAGGGGGCGTTTCTCAATCTCGAGGATACTGGCTTCCAAGCCAATATTTCAAGGATGCTACGTCATCGAGTGCCGCAGAAGGACTGTTCCAATGTCCAGCATTCTTGGAATCCCACCAAGGCCGCGTCCTTGGTTTGGGGGAAATTTCGAGGCTGCACATGGGTAGACTTTGCGTCCTTAAAATCCCCACAATGCTTTGCGCACGGACCAATTTAAAAAACCCTTGCGGAGAATGGCTGAACCGACGCAGCACACATTTAAATGTAAGTAGTGGCGTAGAACATGTGTTGGTAAATATGTTACTTTGTTACATTTGTTTGTTATCACCAAAAATGTGTTCTGTG
>NW_011369253.1:0-25947 GCF_000735185.1 Notothenia coriiceps | reverse complement strand
ATGTTTAAGTGGATGTCATTGAAGACCTTTACAAGAGCAGTCTCAGTGCTGTGGTTTGGACGAAAGCCTGACTGGAACACATCAAAACAGTTATTTAAATGGAAATAGAAGAATTAATGTTTCAGATAAAAATAGTTTTTTATAGAGATATGGATGTTTCGAGTATTTTTGTCCCATATTCATGAAAGAAAACAAGAAGTGTGATGTTATAAACACATTGTTTTTATTGTCATGCTGCTGTTGCCCAACTCTCATAGGTTCAATCGTCTGCCTTAAAATATTTGTTTTCATAAATACAAATGAACAAGTATTCCGTCAAATTAGCTTAATTTGGATTTTGTCACAGGACATGTAATATTGTCTTAGATCACTTACATTGGGTCTGTATTAGGAAGGGATCACTTCACAGCCAGTGTAGAGGAGAGTGGTTACAGCAATCAATAATATTTTAAATACATGTCAGTTGTATTTTTAAATACTTGAAAAGTGTAAATTACTATTTAAATCAGACAGTGCTTCTAAAATGATGAGTTTTGCAAGCCAACTTTTTATTTAATTACTTTTGCACAATGTCTCATGAGATCTGGCATGACTGTGGTGAGCAATCTATAAAATGTTCAGAGGCTTTAAGGTATCGCTTTGCAAGATATTTGACTTTCAATTTGGTCTTATAGAAAGCCTCAGGGCATATCTCATGAAGGCACTCTGTTACCACAAAGTTGGGGTTTTAAACTGTTTGAAACTTCAGCATTAAAGGTCTGCCTTGCATAATTTGCTCTCGCCTTCGAATGCAATTGTGTGCCTGAGTCTAAATGAGAATATTTTTTCGAAGATTTACCCTTTAGAAAACAGTTCAGCATCAAATAGATAAACGTAAAAGAAACCTTGAGCCTTTGCAGACAGGATCATAAAGATAATAGATTTTTACGCTCAGAAAATGCAATGCTGTTTCTCACATGGATACAGCATTTTTCACCTTTAGTAAGACCCCTATACTCGTATATTTTAGATACTCTCAAAAAATGACAATTTCTTTAGTCTAGATGAAGATTATAGGATCCTGCAGCCTTAACTGGTTCCAAAAAGCTTTACAGGGGCTTTGTGTCGGGGCTGATATGGAAACAGACAGCATCATAAAAAGATAGGTAGAAAGGGATTATTGGAACAATATGCAACAACAAGTCTGTTGATTGCAGTTTAAGTAGTCTGAATTATGCTAATTAACTTGTGTAGTAAAACCATGAACACCTAATCATCTGTGGGTCTACTCTAGATAACTTTGTTGTATTGCATCTTGGAGTGGGCATGAGAAACGGAACAGATCAATTTTGACATGACATATTTAAAATGAACCATTGATCTGTTTTCGGAAATGTTGCTTTTATTTGCTATTTAGTACAAATGGAAATGATCCACTCAGCAAACTCTACACAATATCCCTTACTCATACTTTGTTCACGCTAGCATGCTGATGAGAAACGGTACACAAAACGTTTTTTCTCCTTTGATCATTAACCCCTGAGCCTCTGTGAGCAATATGTGGTTAAGCACAAAATCACTATACTATACTCTAAGTTTGTTCACAAAAAAAAGATAATTTGGCTTTAACATCAGGCACACCACGTCTGAAGACAGAAATGAACACATGAGTTTAGAAGTTGGCCATGTGATTTGAAGGAAGCACTAACTTTTTCGCAAAAATCGACCTGCACAAAAGCAAGACCCTTGTGATTTTCACACAGGAAGGAAATGCACGTCAAACCTCGTTGTTCAGTCCCCTCATCTGCGCCCAGCCTGCGCATCTTCTCACACATCATTGCCATAAATGTCTGTGGTGTACTGAAACAAGAACAGTGCGTAGAAGCTGTCAAACTGCAACTAAAGCAGCTGCAATGATGCAAGTGCACTGCTCTGTGGTCTGCAAGCTAAATGTTTTAAATTATTTTGTTGAAAAAAATCAAGATTTCTGCTAATACGTTGTAGAGTTTAACTGCATTTTTCAAAAATGCAAACCTTCTTGCTTTATTCCTCTTCTGTGCCTCAATGGAATATATGTAAATCAAGTTCATTATCAGGACTAAAGCCACATTTCAGTTGGTTTCTTAATCTAAACACGACAGACTGCTCAAAACATGAATTATTTTTCAGATTTATTGAACAAAAAATGTCATGTAATGAACTTAAATTATTTATTTGTTTATTTCCAAACAACCATTTTACCAACATTTTCACATATTTTGACATCATACATGCCAGATCCACACTTTAATAAATATTTTAAAAAGGCTACAACTTAACAAACGTGTTAGTGTTAACAGACTCTATATTTTATAAAAGGCACCTCGTGTGAATGTGTGGAAAATGCTTCAATTGATTCAACCACCAGTTTTAAATCTGTTTATAAAGACAGTGTGCAATATTTCCCTGGGTTTTAACATTGCAGACCATTTCATATTAGACTATTCAGTGCAGTTTTTATACATTCTAGCAATTAAATCAGCAATTTAAGCTATTCAGATACATTCTGATCAGTTTATATTCTGATATTGGAGTTAAATTAAGAAATATAAAACATTAAACCATCAGATCTTGTAGAGACCAAAGAAGTTGCCATAAAATGCGTGACTAAGATAAGCTGGGTGAGATACATTCACAAATACTCTGTCAAATTTTTGCAGCTTCAGGGCGGAGCCGAGGTAACTCTCTGTGGTCCAGGCGTGTCTCGGCTGAGAGCATAAACCCTCTCTGCGGGCCTCCATCAGGGTAAGAGGCGGGGTGTGTCCTGCTCTCCTCACAAACACTGAATGTATGAACGATGAGGTAGGAGAACATTGCTGAAAGATCAACTCCACCCGTGAATAAATGTGGTAGAGTCCCGTCTCATTGACTTGCAGGGAACCATCTTCAAACCTGTAGGCCACGGCTCCAGAGAGGAACGACCGCGCTGCATGAGGATCCCAGCGCAGAGTCTTAGCGACCACTAAGGTTTCAATCCGCCCTGCAAGAGAGGAGAAATCCTGTTACCTCTTTCTGTCCTATGTAATATAGAGAATCTGGAGATTGGTTTATTTTGTATTGTTATGTTACCTGTCACATGTGCTGCAGGTCTGTTGTTCTTCTCTTCAATCAACTCAGGTTTATCACCTGAAAGCAACCATCAGATTAGAGTCATATCATCTTTTTCACTTCATTGGGAAAGATTTGTGGTGAGTGGTGTTTATATTTACCAATTTGCTTCTGAGGTGAATCAATCTCAATTTTTGTCTGAGGTGTAGTAAACTCAGTCGCAGAATGAACCTAAAGTGAAACACAGGAGAAACAGAGAATTCTCAATACCACATCACAGACACTTGACTCTCAGTGCTTTTATCTCGAAGCCCTCTCAGAGCACAAGTCAAGAGAGGAAATCCGGTCTCACTGGACGAGAGACCACAGATGCAGCAATAGGTTACCTGGTTTGCGTCTTTAAAGGTCACAGCACAGTTGAAATATATTAACTCTTTAAATCATGTCAAGTAGAATAAAAGTGAATTCATTATTAAACTTTGCAGTGTTAACTTTCCAGCTCGGTGTTCCACTCTCCCACGTTACACCTTTAGACTTTTGTCTCCGTGCAAAGGTGAGATAACCTCACACCTTTTTTTTATACGCAGCTTTGCCTCCAAAAAAAAACTTCAACGCAAAGTAATGCTTTCGTTTTTGGGAACCAATGACATTGGAGTCAAAAGAGACGTCCAAAGAGTCACCACTTACCAGCTCTTGACCTTCTACACACTGCAGTCACATGTTTACAACTTCAGATATATTTATTTGCCACACACTGCTGTAGTGATCATTTGCTTTTGAATACAGTAACTCAGAGTGACGTGAAATTCGGTTACAAATCAAATTGAAACCACTCTCTCATGCCTTCTTCCTTTGACTCTAGTACATCCATCACAGCATGTTGTCCCTTACCTTTTTTAACTCTCTCAGTTCTCCCTGCATGTTGATAATCTGGTAGGCTGCAAACCCCAGGGCCGCAAACACAAGCAGGAACAGCATGAGTACGATCAGGGACAGAGCGGGGCTGGCCCCCATGCAGCCCCGACTCTTCCCACGGCTCCTCACCCTCTCCTGGGGGGGCGGGTAGGACCAGCAGGGTACAAGATTCGGAGACTGGGCAGAGTGCTGCGGCCCTCCACCTCCATCCACAAGGAACACCTGTGGGAACGGATAGCTCTGGTCAACGCTCATGGTGCAGGTCCAAACTCTGTTTGCATCTAACAGCTCTGCACAAGGAGGTGTGTTCTTTTGTCTTCTCACCTCTTGTCTTAAAAAAAGAAGCTTCAGCTGTCAAGTCATTCCCCACCCACAAGTCCCTCCCACACGCACCATGGGCGGAAGACAAGTGCTCATTACTTGTCATTAACTTACACAAGCCAATCAATTGCAATACCAGCCAATTTATCCTGTTCTGCGATTCTGCATAGTTTTTAAAACTACCTGTCACTCTAAAACAAAGTTTAAAGTTAGCTATGTGCTTACTTATCTTTGCAGTGTGCATTTAAAAAGCCGTAGCTCAGTCTGAAGGGAACGGAAGCTAGAGGTTAAGATGACCCCCACCTCACTAACCACCATCAAGTCAAGATCAGAATGAGGCCTTTTCACAAATTCCACGAAAGGAAAGAGTGATCAACCACAGACACAGTCACCTGCCCAGCAACAGGTCTTTGGCACAGGTAGTGTGCAACATACAGTGAATTTGTTTTTCCTTTTAGTTGTCACTGAAGTTCTTCACATCTGAATCATGCCCTGAATCTGAACATTTAACCCTAGTTTTTAACCATTTAATAATGCATTTTCATTCAAATGTGTGTTAGTAAACAATGATGCCACAGTTTCAGTAGAACACAGTGCATTGTCGGTGGGTAGATTTTGCTGCCACATGAAAAGAAAATGTGTCTCTGCATTGGCTCTGCTGCGTTTGAAAAGCTGGTAGCGTGAGACAGCGATACTTCAGAGGTGAGAATTAACCCCAAACAATGCCTCCGAGATGAATTTACAGGAAAGCTGAACGAGTAAGCACCCTTTCGTCCCCACTCAGTGAGGAGTTAATGCTGTTGTGGTCTTTCTGCCACTATTGGGTTTCTTTCATAAGATAAAGATCAGTTACGCTGCTCCTTCACTGTGGTTGCAACAGTTTCCAGTTGTTTCCCCAATAAATATGTATTAGCGCCATTAAGCTGGTGTTGGTGGTTTTTGATAAAGGGCATTTAATATTTTTCAGCTTCATAGATGGAACTTAAAACAAGACATGCAGCATTGCACTGGAGGGCTGCCTCACGAATGCTTACACAACAACTTTGTTCAACTGTGTTGTGTTTCACATTACTTTTGAAGCAGAGCTAGTCTTGTACATTGTGTACTTATATGTGTTTAATTCAGTAACTACATACAGAGCTCTCGGGCCTCTCTGTCCACTGATGCAAAGTTTCATTTCCTTTCTCCAGGCACCTGCACAGACAAAGGGAAACCCATCTTGCATTCTGCATTCACAGCTATAACTGAAAGGGCAACTCTACGTCAACCTTAACCATAAACTGTTCAGGCATTCTGCGCTCTACAAGCTGAAGTGTCTGTTTCCCAGAAGTGACATGCAGCCGAGTGTTTAAGTGGGAGGGTGGGGTTGTGGGGTCTAACCAGGCTGTGTTCAGTGGCTCTGCTCCAGTTATTAAAACCAGACAAGGTGACTAAAAAGATTCACTGAATCAGCAAGTATATCAATGAACGCTGCCTGGTTCTCACCGTCTCTCTGTTGCATAACGGAGAATGCTGTGGTCATGATGACTGAAATTACAAAGATTTTTGAACCTGAAATGAATGACATTACTCATGTCTTTCATGCAAAGATGAACTTTCCCTTACGCATGGCTTGTGAGGAAAATATTAAGATTTTCTGTGTACTGATTACAAATTATGACATCGTGATCCATAATCTAAAAGTGTAGCTGAAACCTGTCACAGAAACTTAAATATAGAAAATATGAGCCTATGAAAATGATGACAGGATTAAAAGGAATATGTATAGAACTTTAACATTTCTAACATAAATATCTCACCTGCATGACCCAACACTATTAAGGAAGTCTTTAAAGTAATTCAGAGCAGAAAGGGGTTCCATAAAACACTTTATTGCATTTAAAAATGTAGAGGACCATTACATTTCACGATCATCACGTGTCGCAGTCCTCATCATCAGAAGAAGAATAACAGTCTAGTCCCAGGACATGGCCTTTCCTCTCCTCCGCTGTCCCAGTATTGGATGATTTCCCGGGTATCCTTTCTGCGGCCTCACAGCCTGACTTACGCTCTTGCCCAACAACACATCCCGTCCTCGCACCACAATGGTTCTGTGTGTCTCTGCTCTGGGTTGACTGTGTTTGCATTAATGAAGCGTTAACAAGGTTGGGCAGGCCAGACTGCAGCACCAAGGCGAGGCTCTGTGTTTGAGAGGAGCCCCGCTGAACCGGCGGTCCCCTGAACGCAGCAGCCGCGATCGCCAGCTTTGTGTGGTCAAAGGAGAGGGGCCGGTCCTGGTCTGCACTCACTGCCTCTGAGGGGTCTGAGTTTGGGTGGGTGGGGAAAGGGGTTTGAAACCTGGTCTCTGATTGGCTGAGAGGTCGCTGTTTCTCAGGGGCTGAGGTTTTGAAACATCCTATCAAATTTCCAACCAACTCGCTTTCACTTCTACATGACTGACCGCTGCCTTCATGAGAGTCACAGGGCCGAGGTTTTTTATCTGTAAATAGGAGTGAAGATACACAGATTGAGGTCAACTGCTGGTGTGTTAAATAAATACTTTACCCATAATGAAATGTAGTTAGAAACAAAGGATATTGAACAACTAATAGCAAAATACAAATATACAATACTGCATGTCTGTCAGAAAACTATTTTTTTTAAAAGTGTATTCACACATCACGAGACTCTTCAACAAGTTAATCAGTTAAATCAAACTTGTGTCCCAATTTGACTTCCTGCCTACTTGTGTGCATGCATGTATGTCGGTGTATAGCTGGAAATATTTATTTTTCTGTTATATCAGATGAAAAAGTTATATTTACTTGCAAGTTTTTAATTAAATTAAAAAACACAAATTTTGTTAAATTTCTCCACTATTTAATTCTTAGAGGACTATAAAAAAGGCTTAACCGTATGGTTATTCATGTATATCATGCCGACTTGCAATGTGCTGCCTATATTTGACAATTATTTAAAAGACTCAAAACAGGATGATACTTATAATATATTTCTAGAGCCTGTTAATATGCAAACTGAACCCAAGCTTTCACTGCGTGCGAGAGATACGTCATAAGCTTTAACACACTGACCGATACATGGAGTGTCGTGCGTGTCTGCTCTCCTCTTGCAGTATGCTCTAGGAGTCCATGGCTTATGTTTGCATGCTGGGTCGAGAACTCGTAGTTTGGTGATGAAGCGTTTGTACTCTTTCTCTAAAGCCTCAATGCGCAGCTGGAACTCAGCAATCTTCCTCTCCGGGTAGTGAGACAGCTGGGATTGCTGAGAGAAAAGACGTACAGGGAAAACATTATTTCAGTGTCATTAGAAACGGTGTTGAATTAATTTTACACAGTACTTAAAATGGACTTACCTGCAAATAATATTCTATTTCATTCTTGATGCTGAGGATCCACTTTTTCACAGAGGAAGCTGAATTGAGCGTAGACTGCAAAGAAAATGGTTGGCTCAAATAAACTAGTCGAAATAAGGCAATTGAGGTGAAGCTTTATTGATTGATCATTAATAACGATTAATAACTTTTCATTACCAGCTTGGGTCTCCTCTCATGTACATCTTTGATGCGTCCCTCTGTAAATTATACAAAGAAATGAACCATTAGTTTAGCAGGAAATTAGTGTTTAAAATGAGCTACATGGTGAATACTAGGAAATAAGCACTGTAAGGAAATGTTAACTAGCTTTTCATGTTACTTCCTAAAGGCAGCACCCTAAATGATCTCCTTACTTTCATTACAACCGGATGGAGTAATCCAAGTAAAAACTGTGAGTTAGCATCACTGTAGCTAAAACTCAAAGCTAGCACTCCGTATCTTTGTTTATTGCACAAATATGAATTAAATACGGCATATGCTTTGGGCTTCTGGCTCCGTACCCTCTCTCTCTTTCTGAAGCCACAGTCTGTTCAATTTTCCTTGTTGCTTCTCTTCGTTTCTGGCCATTTTAAAACATGATCCAGAGTCTGCAAGAGTAAGGCGTCTCATACAAAACAATGTCACGTGACACAAAATCAGTCACATGACTTTCATACCGCGAGAGTAGGGCCGTTTCTCAATCGCGAGGATGCTTGCTTGGTAGCACATGTCTTCCGAGTCACTTGCTTCAGAAGCTAGGCAAGAATCCTTCCTGGCATTCGGAAAACGAAGAGTGGAACAGGCTAGCAAGTGTGCAGGTGTGCGTCATATGAGAGGCCCCGCCTTACATTTTCCGCCACAGATTTGGGGAAATTGGTCCGTGCGCAAAGCATTGTGGGGATTTTAAGGACGCGAAGTCTACCCATGTGCAGCCTCGAAATTACCCCCAAACCAAGGACGCGGCCTCGGTGGAATTCCAAGTATGCTGGAGATTGGAACAGTCCTTCAGCGGCACTCGATGACGTAGTATCCTTGAAATATTGGCTTGGAAGCCAGTTTCCTCGAGATTGAGAAACGGCCTAGGTCCCCAACGTTAATTGCATTGGTCATTACTATAAAGAGCACTAAAAACCACAGTCGGACATTTTTTCTGTTCCTGGGGTTTGTATGTAAAAAGGGATATTATTTATATACATTATCATAATGTCAGAGAATATAATACTATCCTATTTTTAACAGTAAGAAAATACATGTAAGGGCATTTTAGTTGGTCAATATGATGCCAATTTAAGATAGTTTGTATAAAACTGGGTAGATTAGCAGTACAGTATACTACATACATCATATAAGCATACTGGTACTCTATGAATGAATGTTAAATTAATGTAGGGGAGTAAAAAGTACAATTTGCCACAGATTTTTTGTGTACAGAAATAAAAAGTAGCATTAAATGGAAATGCTCAAGTTAAGAATGGTTATGTCAAAATGGAATTTAAATACAATACTTAAGTAAAGGTACTTTGTTACACAACTGGTTGGTAGTTATACACAGTCAATGTATCAGTAGGCCTCAGGAGATTAAGTTTGGTCATTGCTAACTTAACCAACTTGTTAAAAATCAACAACAATATCCCCACAGTAATGTTGCAGACTAAAAATGACTTCCGTTAAGATGGCACCTTGGCCCTTCAAAAACATATCGTTTTTAAATCTGTACCCACTTATTAAAGTATGTTTATTTGGGCCATGATGTGTCTCAGTGTATTGTTGTGACAAAGCACTTTCTGGTGTAATGTAATTGAGTAATGAAAGAAACGGTAACATAATGGAAAAGTGAAGTGGGGGGATGGAAAATAATTACCAAGAACTGCAAGTGAGGAAACCCAAAGCTTGAAAAAAAAAAATTCACACCATGATCATTTAGGTCTCCAGTGGTTTTGGTGACAGTCAGTAACACATCGGCGGAAGGTGCATCATCAGCAGAAATTTCGAAATTTCCCACGAACCAAGGATGCGGCCTCGGTGGAATTCCAAGTATGCTGGAGATTGGAACAGTCCTTCGGCGGCACTCGATGACGTAGCATCCTTGAAATATTGGCTTGGAAGCCAGTATCNTTTGTACAGTGAGACGGCCAATATTATTTTTCCTTTAGTTGCATATTAATCTTGTGTGAATCTGTACTGTCATGATTTTCGCTTCAACTCTCTGTGCACAATTAATATGCAACTAAAGGAAAAATAATATTGGCCGTCTCACTGTACAAATAAACTTTTCTGACATAAAAAAAGACCATATACCAATATAGCCACCCATCTTTTCTAATAACAGTCACAAGCCTTCCATTCATAGGCCGTTTCTCATTTCTGGGATTTCCCCTCCTCAACTCCTACCCTCTTAGTCCCGCCCACAGGAGATGCGAGCGGAGGAGCCAAGGAGAGAGGAGGGGAAGCAGCAGGCGGTTAGAGAAATGAGAACTCCTCTCCTCTGAGCGGTCATTTTAAAGAGACGTCCATTAATGATGACAGGAGGCACAGAACAGCCCTCTGTCTGATGGACAGATGTGTTCATGACGACTTATATATTTACTTTTAATTCATTCACAGTGCGGTATAATGAGACAATAACAGGCTACAGATACACACACACACACACACACACACACACACACACACACACATATATTTATATAAATATATAATATATATATCGACCACCAATTGAATCAAACAGAGCACTTTCATAATAACGTAACACTATCAGAGACTGGATATATCCTCCCCCCCCTCTCTGCCGCTACAATGAGGAAAATAAATTACGGGCCAAAAGTTTTAAAAGTAAGCAGAGGACACCAAACCAACTGAGACCTGTCTGTCCGCTGCATCTACGCACACACTGTACCACGCACGCACACGCACACGCACCTGCACCACACACACGCACCTACAGCTCCTAAAGCATAATCAGGCTACAGCCGTTGTGTATTTTATTATGTGAAGCACTAAATGGTTTTAGAAAAATATACTGTAGACTCTTTGTTTGTAGATATCTACTAAACTAAAGCAAAAGAGAGTAGGCCTGTTATACTGAGTGATATATATTATACACACTGCTCTGCTTTCTGCACGGACCTCACAGCTGTTCTCACTGTAAACATCGTGTTGCGATGAGAGCAGTTAATAAAATAATATCCAGGNAGAGTAGTGTAGGCCTGTTGTACTGAGTGATATTATACACACTGCTCTGCTTTCTGCACAGACCTCACAGCTGTTCTCACTGTAAACATTGCGTTGCGATGAAAGCAGTTAATAAAATAATATCCAGGGGATGCATGCAGAGCTGTCATTGGCTGAGATATGTCTGGCCGTGCGTCACAACTCTTTGAAACATCTCTGCTCCCGGGAATGCGTCCACGAAGGAGCCGTGGAGGACCCATCAGTGTATCCTCAGTTAGAGCTCCTCCAGAGAGCCTCCTCGACGCTCGATCCTCGGTCCTCGAAGTGCATTTAGAGAAATGAGATGTCCTTCAACATGGCGCGCTGAAATTCATATCCGGGTCACTACCGGAGGACCGAGGAGTCGAGGAGTCGAGGAGGGGGAATTGATGAAATGAGAAAGGGCCTCGGAATGAGAGAAGTAGTCCGCTTCGTCTGTTTATGCAGACACATATGTCCATAGAACAGAATATTACACTCAAGTGGCAGGAATAAACTACAGGGAGACATTTCCCCCGACTGCAAACATGACATCAGTAAGAAGCTTGATGCAACGTGACTTACACCTACATCAGATGGATGTTAAAACTGCGTATTTACACGCTCCAATTTATTGTGAGCTGTATATGCAGCAGCTTGCAGGTTTGGAGGTCAAGTCAGACACAATGAAAAGCTAGTATGCAAGCTGAATAAATCACTGTATGGGTTAAAACAATCTGGAAGAAACTGGAAGAAAATGTTACATGATCATCTCTGTGAGAATGGTTTTGCACAAAATCCAGGTGATCACTGTGTCTACAGTAAACAAAAAGAAAATGAGAGGACCATTCTGATCATTTTGGTGGATGATCTAGTTATCGCAGCTAATGATATTCACACTATTAATACTGTGAAAGAAATGTTGAGCACAAAATTCAAAATGAAGGATCTTGGGAAACTTAAACATTTCCTTGGCATTGACTTTACTCAGACAAAAGGAGAAATAAGGATGAGTCAAAAGAAATTCATTACAAAAATACTGGAAAAGTTTGGTTTGAATGACTGTAAGCCAAGGTCCACCCAATGTCTCACAGAAACAAAACATTGATGGTGTTTGTGTATTTCTTCCTTGGTCATGAACAATATTCACGGTATTCCTACCCTAAGATGGCACTGTCAACATGTTTTGGGCTCAGGAGGGAACATGGAAGCCAGTGCAACCGTTTATGTACCGACGGAGACGAGAAAAACTATGAGTTGTGGGAGAAAACATTTTTGGGCCACCTGCGATTGCTAGGACTGAAGGCTGCCATCCTAGAGGAGCCAGGTGAGGACGAAGATGGCGACGGTGATGACCAGAAAAATGAAGAAGCCTATGCTGAATTGATACAGGTACTGGATGATAAAATCCTGTCCCTGATAATGAGAGAAGCAGCGGAAAATGGGAGAAAAGTGTTACAGATATTGAGGGACCACTACGCTGGTAAAGGAAAACCCAGTGGCGAACCGTGTCTATCACAACTGGACCTTCTGTAGACACACACACCCCACCCGCGGCATTATAATGTCCGTCTTTTCACTGAATTGTCGTCTTGAAAAGGGTATTTACGGGACATAATTCACTGAGTGTTATAGTGTGTGTTGCACCACGGACGAGTTAGTGGGAGCACGGTTGTGGTTGTTATGCTAGCTTGAGAGCAGCAGCAAGCAGTTGTATGTATCCTGTCTGTTGTACTAAATGGAAAGTAAAGTGTGGAATTCTATACTGAACACACCGCCTCTGACTCCCTTTCATCGGCTCTACACTGGTGACCTTGACATTTTCGTGATAGATTCCGAAGACTTAGTGAACATGGCTGATTGCGATGTTTACGTTAAACTGCCGGAGTTTTGGGAACATGCCGCTGCAGCGTGGTTCGCACACATGGAGGCACACTTTGCCTTGCCGTGACGGGGACCTGAAATATTTTCACGTGGTAGCAGCGCCGGGAAGCTCCACGTCGTCCAGGTTGGTTGGATTTATCGCAGACCCCCCGCGCCATGGCAAATATGAGGCGATTAAGGCCCTTCTCCTTAAGACATTTAGCTTATCTGCTAAGGAGGGGGTCCGCCAGATACTTGACATTCAAGGCCTAGGAGACAGCAAGCCATCTCAGCTAATGGAGAAAATGCTAAATCTGCTAGGGGGGGAAGATCCCCGGATTTTGTTCATGGAGACGTTCCTGCGCCACTTGCCTTCCCGGGTCCAGACGGCGCTAGCCAACATGTCCATTACGGAGCTCCGTGCCTTGGCTGAAGAGGCCGACCTTTTTTTCCTGGCTACCCAGCAGTCCGGTGCAGAGGCGCTAGCTGTGACGCTCAGCGCCCCCTCAACAGTTAAGAAGGCTTGGGGAGGCTGGACGTGACGGTACCAAGCCGGCGTTGGGACACAGGAGAGTGTCTTTACCACGCGCGGTTCAGGGCCCGGGCGAAGAAGTGTGTCGCTCCCTGCAGTTACAAACCTCCGGGAAACGGAGGAGCCGGCGCTCAGTAGTGGCCCTGGGCGTTGGCGGCATGAGTAGGCTCCTCTTCGTCAGCGACAANCCTTGATATGAAAATGCAATATCTTTATACACATTGTCTCCTCGAGGATCTATCAGCCCGCCGCCCGTCGTTGCAAGTTCCAATCGCAAAACTGCTTACTTGCGCTAATGCCTCGCTGCTTATAATGTCCTCAGCTATGTGCCAACACAGCATCGCAGAAATGCGCAAAGATTTCTCACAAGCTCAGCGTAAGACGGACCGCCGCGATCTCAAACGGCAGCCGCGACAACCCTGCGTATCCGTGCTGTGTGTGCTGCTGCCTGCTGTGCTGGTGCTGCTTTGTGTGCTGCTGCTGTGCGTGGTGTGCCGTGCCCCGTGCATGTGTGTGTCGCTCTGTCTGCTGGTTGCATGGGCGTGGTGGCTGATGAGCGCTGTAAATGCCCAGCAGCATGCCAGTTGAAACCGTGAACGCATCGCCCTATTAGGCCTAGTTGCCCAGAAGATGGCGTCTATCAACCTTCCGCGTCTTTCATTGACAGTGTGCCCGCCCGTTGTAAACTTCCGCTCCGGGCTCTAACGCCTAGAGGGCAAGCCAGCGATAGATTTAGCGAGAGAGCAATTAGCGCGCTATACGATATGTATTATAGCGCCCAACTATTTCTACACTCGATGTCTCCAAGACCTACCGAAGCCCGTTAAACATCAGTGATAGTACATTCGGCTAGGGGGGGCGGGGCGCGCTACAAGCGCCAGCGCCTCAGGCCCCGAGCGACCACAGCAAAGCAGAAAAGCTCGGCCTTCAATGATGCTAGCCTACATAATCCAGCCCTACCGCTCGACAATTATGAAGATACCGTGAACAAACAAAGCTGTAGTTACTGGCTAACTTTGACAACTTGACAGTCTTGATACAGTGTAAAGTGTTTTAATGATGTACTATTACGTGTTTTGGATAACATGAATGATGTCCAATTCCCAACAGTTTCAAACAAAGATCTACCTTCAGAGAGAGTGAGCGTCAGGGCTAGCTGTTACAGGTCCATGAGAAAGCATGAAAAGCCTCACGATCTCAGAGTAGGGAGGAAAATAAAAAATGTTAATCGGTTCAAAGCCTCAATCAGGTTCATGTTCTGGGGTTTTGATGTGGCTAGAGTAGGTAACCTGTGATTTAGGATTAAAAACATCTCAGCTAGCTGAAGTGTTGCAACAGGTTACATAGTGACAATACATTAGCTCACATCAACTGGTAGCTAGCTATGTGTGTGCAGCATGAAGGGGCTACAGATTTATTTTTCGTTTTGTAACTCTCTCGTGTAAAATGATAAATACATTAGCTAAACCCAAACTTAGCTTTCATCAAAGATTCTTAATGAGAGGTTAGCTTATCTGCTAAGGAGAGGGCCCGCCAGATACTTGACATTCAAGGCCTAGGAGATAGCAAGCCATCTCAGCTAATGGAGAAAATGCTGAATCTACTAGGGGGGGAAGAACCCCGGATTTTGTTCATGGAGACGTTCCTGCACCACTTGCCTTCCCGGGTCCAGACGGCGCTAGCCAACACGTCCATTACGGAGCCCCGTGCCTTGGCTGAAGAGGCCGACCGTTTTTTCCTGGCTACCCAGCAGTCCGGTGCAGAGGCGCTAGCTGTGACGCTCAGCGCCTCCACAACAGTTAAGAAGGCATGGGGGAGGCTGGACGTGACAGTACCAAGCCGGCGTGGGGACACAGGAGAGTGTTTTTACCACGCGCGGTTCGGGGCCAGGGCGAAGATGTGTGTCGCTCCCTGCAGTTACAAGCCTCCGGGAAACGGAGGAACCGGCGCTTAGTAGTGGCCCTGAGCATTGGCGGCACGAGCAGGCTTCTCTTCGTCAGCGACAGAGTCTCAGGAAGCTTGGTTCTTTGTGACACAGGAGCTCAACGGAGTGTTGTTCCTGCGTCGAGGGAAGACGTCGCTCGTGGGGGACATGGACCGCGTTTGACGACGGCTAATGGCGGCCCCATTGTGCGAATGTGTACGGCGTGATGCCTATGTGTTTGTGTATTGGAGGACAGCGTTTCAACTGGGATTTTGAATCGGCGGACATTTCTTTTCCCCTCCTCGGGGCAGACTTTTTATGTGCTCACGGACTCCTGGTGGACGTTAAAAATAAACGCTTGGTTGATGCCTTGACGTTTTCCTCCCTCGTGTGTACACTCGGCGAGGCGACTTACGACGGGCTGTCGGGCTCGCTGTCGGGTGCGGACGTTTTTCTCAGACTTTCCAGACCTGACGCTGCCCACCTTCTCCGCGCTCACCACCAAGCATGGGGTGGAGCACCACGTCACCACCGAGGGTCCCCCTGTCTACGCCAGGGCCCGGCGGTTGAACCCTTCTAAGCTTGCGGTAGCGAGGGCGGAGTTTTCAACCATGGAACATCTGGGTATCGTCCGCAGTCCGGACAGTCCTTGGGCCTCTCCTCTACACGTCGTTCCCAAGCCGAAGGGCGGTTCGCGCCCGTGCGGGGATTACCGCCATCTCAACAACGCCACGACACCTGACCGCTACCCGGTGCTGCACATTCAAGACTTTTCAGCACATCTGGCCGGTACGTTGGTATTTTCTAAAGTGGACCTGGTGCGCGGATACCACCAGGTGCCCATGCATCCCCTGGACATTCCTAGGACGGCAGTGCTAACGCCGTTTGGACTTTTCGAGTTCCTGCGGATGCCTTTTGGGCTCAAGAACGCCGCTCAAACGTTCCAGCGCCTGATGGATTCGGTGCTGCGGGACCTGCCGTTTGTGTTCGTCTACCTGGACGACATACTCGTCGCCAGCGCTTCAGTGGAAAAGCACCTTTCACACCTCCGAGCCATTTTCAAGAGGTTCAGCCAACACGGGTTGATAATCAATCCTGCAAAGTGCCAGTTCGGGGTGTTTGATATTGACTTCCTCGGACACCGCGACGCCAAAGGCGGTTCAGCACCCCTGCCGGCGAAGGTGGAGGCTGTTGCGGCGTTTCCTCGCCCGCTCACAGCCCGGTCGCTCCGTGAGTTTCTGGGGATGGTGACTTTCTACCACCGTTTCATCGCCCGGGCCGCTCACATTATGCGGTCGCTGTATGAGGCTTCCAGTCTCTGAAGGTGGAGGGCGCGGGGCTGCGCTTGGAGGACGTGGTGTTCGGCGACGCGGCCGTTACTCTCCTGTGTGACGTCTCCACGGGCCTGTGTGGAGACGTCACACAGGAGCTGGCGGGAACAATTGGCCGCGGACAGTCGTTCCCGCCAACTGGAGGCGCTCGGTGTTTGAAGCGGTACACTGCCTGTCTCACCCCGGCGGTAAGACTTCGGTGCGCTTGGTGGCCGCGAAGTTCGTCTGGCGGGGGCTGGAAAAGGACGTAATGACTTGAGCTGGTGAGTGCGTGGCTTGTCAGCGCGCTAAAGTGCACCGCCACACAAAGGCCCCTTTAGAACGTTTCCTGGTGCCTGAGAGGAGGTTTGACCACGTCAACATCGACCTGGTTGGTCCATTACCCTCCTCTCAGGGCTTTTCCTACCTCCTCACCATGGTGGACAGGACGACCCGTTGGCCGGAGGCGGTCCCTCTCGTGTCAACATCAGCCGCTGACATAGCCCGGGCTTTCATTGCGATGTGGGTGTGTCGTTTTGGCACCCCGTCAGACATTTCTTCAGACAGGGGTTCACAGTTCACGTCCGAGCTCTGGAACGCCGTGGCGAGTGGTTTGGGGGTTAAGCTGCACAGGACTACTGCTTACCACCCTCAGGCTAACGGCCTCTGTGAACGGTTCCATCGCTCCATGAAGGCGGCCCAAGGGGACATAATTCACTGTGTCATACAGTGTGTTGCAACCCGGACCCGTTAGTGAGGGTACCGGGGTTAGAGTTCATTCATGCTAGCTGGTTACACAGAGCAGCTCATGTACTCACGTTGTCTGGATTAATAATAATAAAGTGTGGAAATCCATTCTGAATGCACTGCCTCTGACTCCCGTTCATCGGCTCTACAATATATACAAATACATATATATATATATATATATATATATACACACATGTATATATATATATATACATACGTATACATATATATATACAGTGCAATAATTCTTTCATGCCAAATGAAGCTCTGTTGCTTGGATATCACTAGATCCTGTTACAGCGTAATATAAAAGTATAAGGATTGATGTGTAAATTAGCATAATTACTAGCTAGCCGCTAGCTGCTAACCGCCGCCCAGGCTGCCGCCTCGTTAATATCAAATCCATCATAATAACAATCCAGTACCATGCTGTCATGAACGTGCGGTGCTGTTACGTGTACAAATTGACGTGCTTAATGTGAACGAGCCTTTTGGGGGGCGTGGTTAAAGTTGCGCATGCGCTATGAGTGCACTTACGGGTACTTCTCAGGCATGCCGGGTAATCTGTGACGTTTCGCTCTCTCAAAAGTTGGGCCATTTTATCATCATGCGCCAATGAGCAACTCTCATAGGAATCAATTAGTCCCCGCCTCCCACGCTGTATCCAGTTCTTATTATACATCCATGATTTGGACCAATCCACGGACTTAACGTAACGGCTCCGCGGACGTAACGTAACGGCTCCACGGATTGGTCCATTTGGACCAATGGGTCCATTTGGACGAGGCGTTCTGGGGCAGCATCTAGACAGGTATTTTCTGTGTTTTACTCGCTACAGGGTGTACTTTGAGGGTTTGTTACTTTGCAGACCGTTTACATGCATAAAAACCTTCATAACACACAAGGGGATGGGTAATAACCGGAAAACCATGACATGGGACCTTTAAATCAAACTATTGCATGCTGTGTATAGCTTTAAATATTTGTGTTTTTCTCAATCATTTCATTTGAAAACTGTTATGTTTGTTAGGCATTTAAATTCTTAATTAAAAGGAAAACGTACTATAATAGAAATATATCAAACTATACCAAACATATTTATAGTACATTTGTCAATTCAGACAGTAGTATACAAAAAATAACTAAGCTTTACCATGTGGTCAATTAATAGAGGCTATGTCCTTATTGAATTACTAGACAAAAAAAGCATTTTGAGATATGTCATTATTCGAACAAACCACAAAAGAATCAACAATTAAAGCCTTACCAAACCATTGTAAAACTATAATAACTAGTCGACATCTTAAATCAAGGGAACACAAACTGTAGGCTAACTCGTTGGCTGCCAGCAAAGTTAACGTATGGTTTACTCAAATGTAGCCAGGGTCGGCTCTAGAACAAATCGAATGGGGGCGCAATCATTTACCACAGGTGGGGGGGGGGCACACACTGCCGTCAACAACCAACACACAAACACCAACGCAACTTCAATTTCAAAAAACATGCTGTAAAGTCTATTGTCTTTCACACACATTGCAGGGGTGTAGTGCTATTTTATAGCGCACCTATGACTTGTGCATACATGCACGGTTGTGGCACAACCACCAAAACAGACACATATGGACATAGGCCACCATATAAAAAGTGTGCAAATGTATTTAGTATGCTATATCCATGTGAAGATGTTTTAGGTGGGGGGTGGACCTAACCTCCTCTAGGGGGGTCTGGGGGCCTGCTCCCCCGGGAAGATTTTTTTTAAAATATTGAAGTCAAATGCATCTGGTGCACTTTGAAAGCAAAATTAAGAGATCCATCTCAACACCATATGAAAGAGAACTGTAAACAGATGTAGGCCCAAGTATGCTACTTTTTCTTTGTGGATATTTTACAAATCACTCCCCTTTTAAACTGTATTCTTGTGTTACTGTCCTATAGTAGGCTATTTCATACCTGTTTTTCAGTTATTCTCTTATTTTTTAATAACTACAATGATCATATAAAGGTGTTCCTCGCAAATACTTGTTTACATAAATGGTGACCAAACGTTTTAGACCCACTGAGATAACTTACACTAAACACTAAGAGTCCTTTACCTCACTGAGCTGACGTTATAAGATCCTCTTATAAGAGTGCACAGTGACTCATTTGGAGGGGAATGGCCCGCGAATGACCCCCCATGACGCCGACCCTGAATGTAGCTCTGCCTGCATAATTCCAGCAAAACAAATGTAGCTTGCCATCAAGGCAGCATTACAATCAGAATCATAACAGGGTAATTGCCAAGTTGTTAATGTGAATAGTGAATATAATAAAATAAAAGCAAATACAAGTGCTTGTAGGAGCCAAATGTCATGTTAATATATGACATATGTTTTCTCATGTATGTAACTATATCCTATACACTTACAGTATTTTACCCCAAGAGGGCGGTATGTGCCAGTCTATGAGTTAACACTGTTCAGATGATTCAGGTGTCAGTCACAGGTAAACAGGAAATCCTGGTTGGCACTTGGAGGGATTACATCGTTCTTGCCGTAAAACAAAGAAAATGGAAGAATGCGCAACAACTCTGTCAAACAGCAAATAACCTTAAATGACTTAACGGCCATTTACATCGCATCTCGGTGAGCGTTTATCTCTCTAACATCCTAATTTTGAGCAAACAAAAGGGTAGGCTACATCACCCAAATATAGTAATGGTTTGGACACACACTTACTAGATGTGATGTCCAAGAACACACTTTTGCAAATTCAAGGGTTAATTTAAACATTCCAATATTATTTAAAAACACAGGAACATTTAAAGTAGCAACTGCAGATGACACACCTGCTCGAAAATGAGTTTATTTCCATGAATTGCTACATGCAAGTTGTAATAAATTGATCATGTAATCTCTTCATTAAAACACTTATGTTTCAGAGCATTTTAATCCCAGCGATTCTTTTTTTTGATAGCGCGTCAGACAAGTGCAACCAGGCCCGACCTCAGCCCTTGTTTGTTTCCTGTAGTCACTACAATACTGTCTAAAGTTAACTCTCACCGAGACCCTCGTTCTGTCTGTACCGGTCTGTACCCAGGTATGCCTGCTGTGTGTGAGTGTGGGAGTTCGTTTTATGCGAGTATAAACATACATTAGGTGCATGTTTCAGTGCGTTTGGGCACATATCACAATCGGCCTCCTCTTATAATGACGAGCTGGCTGCACTCAGGCCACACCATGCGGTCTCACGGGAGAGGCGATGCCCCCTTGTGGCGGAGATTGGGAATCCTCCCCAAACATGACTTTACACCAATATTTTCAAGTTTCAAGGCTTTTATTGTCATGTGTGCATAGCTACAATGTAGTTATGACAATGAAATATTAGGTCACAGGCTCCTCCAACAGTGCAACACAACAAAACAGATAACAGTACAGGTAAATATAAAATAATAGAATATAATAGAAACAGTGCAGAATAGTCTATACAGTAATTGGAATATTACATGTCACTGTTTGTCAATATTGATGTATATGAGTTGCAAACAGATGAATAATGTATAAATAACACAAAAATAAACCTACGCATGAAAACTATACGAAAGTTTTATACACATGCTTTCTTAGTGCTCAACATGACAAGTGTGGCTGTTAAAACAGACACATGCTTCATCCAAAATACTTTATCTGTAGTGTTGTAGAGTAATTAAGTAGATTTACTCAATTACTGTACTTAAGTACAATTGTGAGATACTTGTACTTGACTTGAGTAATTCCATTTTATGATAGTTTGTACTTCTACTCCACTACAATTCAGAGGTTAATCGTGTACTTTTACTCCACTATATTTATGTATCACCTTTAGTTACATTGTGTGAAATATAATCAACTGTTAAATCTGAATGTAGTCAGATCTGGAGTTAATTCGCAAGCTACCCTGCAGTATACAAAGTAATTAAAACCAGCTACACCTTTACCAGCTTTTGTAACACTTGAATTCATCAATAATTATAATCAAAACATATATTGTATATTATTCTGACATGGACCAATCTGCACAATTGAGTACTTTTACTTTTGATACTTTAAGTATATTTTGATGCTTACTTGAGTACAATTTTGAATGCAGGACTTTTACTTGTAACAGACTATTACTACACTATACTTCTACTTTTACTCAAGTACCAATTATGTAAGTACTTCTCCCACCTCTGTTTATTAGTCTCAATATAGTTTACTCTATTGAAGAGCTCTCTGCTGTCTCCGGTGAGTTTTATTATACTCTTTATAATGGACTAAAATTATCCCACATTGCTAAAATCCAACAGAGAATAGTCTCTAGCCACATATAACCAGCGAGCCAATGACTCTTTCCATTCTGCAGTATAAAATACAATATTAGGAAGTTAAATGCATTGCTGTAGATTCCTAAAACAAAAGTAGTATACGTTTAAAAGGTTTAAATATGTGTTGATGTAAACACTTGTTTACATTATAAATGCAGGATTGTACAGTATTTGTACTACTTTTACTTCAGTTTATTATTCATATCCTTTTTTGTGCATTTACCAAAATTGCACACAGGGGTCAGTGAAACCTTTATTGTTTCATGTAATGTGATCTGATTCCTTTATTTATTCATTATTAAGATAACACTCATTGTAACTGAGACCACAACTTTCTCCCATATCCAATTGTTGTTGGGACTGTACCGTTATTCTGACAGTTTACCAAAAACTGTAGGGGGTCCACCAATAATTGTTATTTTAGTCAGCAGAAGGGTTCCTGGAATTGAGAAGTAGGCATTCAATCTATATAAATTGCTCAGAAAATGTCTTTAACATGACTATGAAGCTTAATAGAGTTCATAGATACTGGGGGAGAGATGCAGGGGGGATTTCCCATGCCATCTTGAAGCTATGTAAACCTAGGAAAAGCAACGATAAACAAGTTTAACAGAAGCCCCCTCATGGTGTGAGATAAAGCCTGCTGGAGGTGAGATGCAGCCCCGCAGTACTGGAGCCTGGGGGACTCCCCTGTCCTTATATTGGGAAATCTCTCGTTCTGTTTCTCTGTCTGACTTTCTTTCTCTCCTCTCCCTTTCTTATCCGTCTCTTAATTTCGATCTCTGCCAATAGCATCCTCTCTGCAGTTTCACCTCTGCCACATGCACACAGCACACTTGTTGATTTTCCATAGTGCAGATTTTTAAGTAGGTCTTCTCTCTCCTTTAGTGTCCCTCTGAAAGTGTCCTTTCTGATGCACTTATGTTTCATAATGACTAAGCCCGCAGCAGAAACCTTTTCCACGCGGCTCTCCTCTCCCCACAGCCGTCACACTTACTGTTTTGGGAGCACAGAACAAAAAGTGTGGGTGTGTTGTCCAAGAAATGTGCCCAACTCCTCTCTGTGTGATTGAAATGGAAAGTATGAGTTTACCAGAAATGTAGGTTGCATATCTTGAAATAAATAAACAGTGATATATATGAGTTATTTGGTTAAGATCGTTGCAAAGCAAGGTCACAGCGAAAGTAACATGTGATGTCTAGTTTTTTTTCTATAATTAAGGGCGGTTCATGCAGCATTTCAGCATTAAAAGACGATGCTGTGCTATTATTTCTATAAAAACCAGACCATGCAACAAATGCTGGTTGTTTTTGTTGTGTAGCGTTATACTAAGCACGTCATTGGCAACTTGACAAATCAGAGTTTATCAGGAATGTGGTATTAGTATTTACAATTATTGGGGAATACCTAAAACCAAGCTGTCAGGGGCCTTTATCATGACATCTCCAGATGTTAATGTAGTGTGCTCGTACATGTAGGTTTAGTTTTTTAGGGAACATTTTTGCTTCACCTGCTGCAAATGTGCTTATTTAAGGGTAGTTCCCTTTTCAGTGATGCGACCAGCTGAAAACTGTTTCTCTAACCCATATATTTAATCTGACAGGAATCATGTTTTCCTTCCGAAATTTCACATACTGCTATTTATCTGATAGTAAAACAATCAACTAAATAATGATTTTAAATTGAAGTGTGTTGACTTGTATCAAACTGTGTATCACTAGTTATGGTAAAGTTTGAGTTTAGGGTTCAGACGAACAAAATAGAATGTGTTTAAAACTCAACCAAATTAAGGCACCTTTTATGAGTGTCAACATCCAAAAGCCTTAGATTAAATCTCCTATATTTTATATGAAACTGATTTTTACAGACAAGGGGGGAGACGAATAAGCCCCGGCAGCACCTCTGGGACTCCCCCCATCCTTATCGTTCCATTCTCTGTAAAACAAGAATCTCTCTGGACTTTAGAAACAGTATTTTTCCCACACTTCCTAAACTTGAGATGCTGAATTATCAGCTCTACAAGAATCACATGGATGCAGTACATAACAATAAATTGATTAATGAATTAAAAAAAATCCCAGCAAGAAAAGAGTCATTATAAACATGGACCAAACGGCTGTGCCTCGGTGCATGCAGAAAAGAGCCCTAAATACCTGGATCAAATCTATTAGCCAGCAGGGGAGAAATCCACTGGTTGCAATAGTCAGATTGTATGAAAGTCTGTGAGAAAAGGTTGGTGAAAGGTTCCTACAGAGACGAATCAGATCGCATGCCAACATCCTACAGGTTTCCAACTGCAGAACGAGTAACCACCCCAAATGAGATGAACATACGAAAGCAAACCTATTCCAATAGAGGATCTATAACTTAAAGTGCTTTCAGATGTTGTCCCAAATGCATATAAAAACGTACATTACATTGCATTTAGCTGACACTTCTATCCAGCTCATTCCAACATTTTGGAGCCAGGATAGCAAACCAATGTGTTTTTGCTGATGGGAACTTGGGTCCCCCTCGCAGTGCGGGTGCAGCGAGTCGTTTGGCTGATGCAGAGCGGAGTGGACTGCACATGCTGGGGTGTATGGTTTAACCATGTCCTGGATGCAGGAAGGGCCAGATCCATTCGCAGCATGGTGCGCAAGTACCAGTGTCTTGAAGTGGATTCTAGCAATTACCGGAAGCCAGTGAAGGGAGCGGAGGAACGGCGTGGTGTGGGAACATTTAGGAAGGTTGAAGACCAGACGAGCCGCTGCATTCTGGATGAGCTGCAGAGGTCGGATGGCGCATGCAGGTAGACCAGCCAGGAGGGAGTTGCAGTAGTCTAGGCGTGAGATGACGAGAGCCTGGACCAGAACCTGCGTCGCTTTCTGGGTCAGAAGGGGACGTATCCTTCTGATGTTGTAAAGCGTGTATCTACAGCAGCGGGTTGTAGCAGCAATGTTTGCAGTGAAGGACAGTTTGTTATCTAGGATCACACCCAGATTCCTTGCAGTCTGAGTCGGGGAAACAACAGAGGTGCCGATGTTGATTGTTAGATCAAGAGTGGGACAATCTTAGAAGGTACAAGAGTAAACTGTTTGCCTCAGGGTTTTTAAGTGACTAAGCCATCATTTGTTCCCCATGGAAATACCTTTTCACTAGTTGAGGGATGAGGAATGATTCAGTTTAAGGGTTGCAATAGTGTTGGACTTTCCACAAGTAATTCAAAATCCTGTTTTTGTACGGCGGCTGATGGGGGCTGCTACTGAAGTTTCCCTTGATTTGACTTTGGAACAAATTACTCTGGTGTAACTGACTGTGCCCAGGGATGTTTGCACTTGACTGCGGGGGAGAGTTCCTGCACAGTTGTTTTCGTCCTGCGGGTGTGTGTCCAAATCTGCAGCGCGTTTATGTGAAGTTTGACATAATGTACGGGCACCAAGTGGAAGTAAGGCCATCTGTACGGTTTACCTGCGGTGACCTGATGACATAAAAATTGGAAACCGTTTTGAGTGGCTGATAAAAATCCTTTTCAAACATGCAACATTTTTTAAAGGGATATCACAAAATACAGTGTTTGTGTAGTTTTGGTATGGAAACAGGCAACTGGCAAACCCTTTGGCTATGTTTCTTGACATCTTGTTTTGCCACTGTGTTTTTGCTGATTCACAGATCAATTATGGTATTCATATTTTCATTAACAACACATACTGATTTCCGTGAGAAACTGTAGACTTTAGGTATAGGGAAATAATCACATATGGAAACCTATAATCATAGTTACACTATATTTAATATAATGAATGACTATAATTATTATGATTAATTCCTTCTGAAAGCCATTTATAATGTAATGAGCTAATGCACCTACTAACCTGTAGTGCCACATAATGTCAGCTCGTATTTATGATTTGACTAATTAAACATTTTATTAATGATCATTTATAATTGTCAATAATTAGACCTGCTCTTCTGACAGCAATAGTGAAGCGTAGATCCCAAGCAGGTGCCAAAAGTGTTTCCAACCGGAAAAATCTCTCAGGATTGTTAGGTAACATAGATGTGTCTTAACCTGTTCTGTTGAGATGTGTGGGGGAACAGAGAGACAATGAATGGACGATTTGTTCACCTGCCCTCGACACCCGGCAGCTACACAGGAAGTCAGCTGACCTGTGTGGTGTGAGATCGGCTGTCTCGAGGGGATGTTTACGTGTCACAGTGGAAAGACAGACCGGTGATATTGGTAGATATATTATAACCTCCCACAGAAGATCAAAAGTTAAAGAAATGGATGATGGTGGTGGGACTGTAGGCGATCTTTTCATTTTCAACACACACACACACACACACACACACACACACACACACACACAGAAGAAGATTTATAGACCAGATTTAATATATAAACATACATTTATA
>NW_011369252.1:170731-176350 GCF_000735185.1 Notothenia coriiceps | reverse complement strand
CTCTGGGCCACTAGGCCCAGGCAGCTGTGAAATCTGAAGGAAAAAAAACATACCTTTACATTTAGCAAATCAAAATAACTGTATGACGTATTTTTCTCTAATCAAAAATGGAAATAAATCCACATGCCATATTATGAGTTTTATGAAGGATTAAAGCCTTCTTCATTTCCAGTATATAATACAGTGATAACACACACAACCCGGTTGACTGTACTCACTTTAACCTGGCTCTGTTGTACACTGATAGGCACAATATTAGCATAGCATTAGCGCGCTATTAGAATTTCAATAATATGAACAATTATGAACTCAGACCAGCATTTCACATATTTATACAAGCAGAATACACTTGAAATGTAAGCCAAACTACTGCACGGGAGTCATACACCTAGTAACATAGAAGAACAAAGAAGCTAGCGGACGCCATTAGCCACTGTAGTGGAGCCGAACTAGCTGACAGAATGACATTAAACTACACATAAAGAACAGTTTCAAACACACTTCTTAGATCGAAATATGACATAATCTTTGTACACACTACTAACCTGTTGAACAGGAGAAATGAATGAAGCAGAGGGAACGTTGTTGCCGTTCCAGCCAGAATGCCAAGTCTGCGGCAGACACATAATAACAACACTTACTTTACGGCATGCGCTCAGCAACACATTCCCTTTTACGGCATGCCCACTGAGGCCTTTCCGTGTCCTATACTGCCCTCTGCTGTTTCTAATGATATACAATATTTAACATAAACATGCCTTCGAGAGTATAACTTAATTTATACAAGACAATATACATTGAAAATGTGCCCACATATTTATGCGGTTATCTGAATCATATTTCTACCCCTTATATTCGAAAAGATATGATTAAATATCTAAAATATGCGCACTTCGACGCTGCGTGGGTGGACTCCAGTTATATCTTTCAAACTAAATCTATCCACTATCTGCTTGTAGACTAACGGTCAAAGGGTCTAATATCCGGGAGGGCCGGGCTCGAGTCTCGGAAAGGAAACGTTTTTTTGTGTTATCTCTTTTCATTCACTTACAATCTTTGTATAAATGCAAAGTATTCCAAGGTCTGCTTCACCTTAATTGTCCCAACTGCTTGGCAACAGTTGTCTGTTCTCCAGTTTAAGGTGGTAGCCTGTCGCCTGCGTTCATGTTTCAAATAAATGGGAATTGATCAGCCTCAGATGTATTAATTTATAAAAAAAAAAAAATAGAATTCGAATGTTTCTCTTCAGTGCAATTGCAATTGCACATTGCATCATTTTTGTGTTCTTTGTTCTGTTTTAGAAAGGAAGGATTGTTTACTTTTTTCGTTGTCTACAAAACCGGAAAAACAACATAATTGTGCTTTTCCAGACACTGAAGAAAGAAAAATACCATGAATTTTCGGTATCAGGGCTGTTAGGGAAAAGATCAGGCAATATATCTTGAGAGAAAACTTATCTTTTGATCCCGTTTGAATTGTGCCACGAATTACACTTATGATGTTTGTCATCTTAAACAATCACTTCCATGTCAAAAAACTCAGTTTGTCGTAAAACTGTTGAAATATAAGACTATGAAAAATACGCAACTAGAAAGAAGTGAAATGTGCCAACGTGACGGCCGTCTTGGTGTGTGGTGCGCGACGGGAGATGTAGGTCATTGACTGGTTTCAGTCAAAAAAAAAGTGTTACTTCACAGTTTTACGACACATTTCAATTTTTTTGACTTGCAAAATTATCTTTTAAATTGACAAAAATCATATGTGTAATTTGTGGTTCAATTCAAACGGGATCGAAAGATAATCTTTCTCTCTCCATTGACTTCAATACATACCTTTTCCGAAATAAGGTCTCATGGAGCTCAACAGGAAAGGGAGGGACTTCGCCTCTCTATAAGCATGCAGCAGCAGTAGTAGCAGCAGTAGCAGCAGCCGGAAAAATGTCCACGAGAAACTTCATCTTGCGTTGCAAAAGGACAATAAATGACTGCACAAGACTTCTCCAAACAGATGATGCCGGTCATGCCGTGTTACAATCCACAGTAACGAGGTAAGGGCCAAGCCTATCGCTACTACCAACACAAAGGAATGTAGTTTGTTTTTGCATGTAACCTAAACTGAGGTTGTGTGAGATCTTTCACACTTACAAATTCTGTCTTCTCCCCTATTTCACCAAACCGTTTACTGGCAGGTTAGAAACCATGGAAAGGAGCCTCGAGTGGTCACGGGGCAGGCTAATTAACGTCCCTACAGCTGATCTTTTACTTCAGGACCTTCGGGAATATATACTTGAAGTCCGGAGATCTTGGCCTACCACACCCGCACAACAAGGTAGGTCGATGTGATAATTGTTCACTTTAGCATAGGCTTTCGTTGATAAACCAGTGCTAGTATTGTTGAGTACTAAGTGTCCAACAGGCCAATACATTTTAAAGTAATTATTTGTTTTAAATATGGGTAATACCAATATAAACACCTTTTTTAATCTGTAGTTGCCAGCTATTAATTACAACATTCTGGTGAGACGCTCTGAGTCTCGAGTTGTCCACTTAAAACTGTACTCCAAATTCCACCTTTATATCCTGCCACAGTAGAGGAGACGCTATTCCCCCTCCCCCGTCGAGGGCAGTCTGGCCATCTGTAGTACACCACGTATCATCAAACGTGTGAATGAGGACATTGAAAGGGTGCCAGAGGGGGAGTCTCTGTCTTCAGGGTTGGAAGACACAGACTGCAACTATGTATCTCTATGCCCATACACTATTTATGCTTTTGTTCTTAATGTATACTACAACTATAGTGTATTGCATGTCCACTGGTTTAATGCCAACTGCATTTCATTTTTTTTTAAAGTATCTTTAGGCTGGGCAATGACAATAAAATAGACGCATTGTGTGCGTTTCTGGCACAACGGCATAATGCGTTGCTTTACAACAATGACAATAAATGTAATCTAATGTTTTGCTGTTGTTGCAGGTCATTCTGGCTACCACGCCCCACTCATTTTGTTGGGTGGTCGAGGTCCCCCACAATTCAGCATTTCCAGAGAGCAACTCTCTTTTTGAGGAGCTGTGGGTTTTACAGCAACAAAGATGGCACAGATATTAAAAGTATCTCTGCGCACAGTGAGACGGCGATTGAGGTATGTAGCAATTGTCTTCAACATTGGAAGTGCCATCTTGTCTCAATTTATTGTAAACATCCCAAGGAGGGGTTGTAGCCATGTTACACTATGCATGTTGTAAAGTAAATCTGAATACCGTAGGTCTCATATATTTAAAACATGTTTATTTTTCAGGCAGTTCCACATGCTGCGCTCTGGGACATACTCCACCATCTCAGATGCTACACTAGACGACCCTCATCAAGGAGATAGTGGCTGGTTAATAACCGATTGGGCCCTGATCTGTCAGGGCACAGCTGCAGGCCCAGCAGATGTGGTACAGAGACGCAGGAGTGCGGGACAGCATGAGCGGATAGACCAGAAGCAGCTGCACTACGAGCAATGTCACAGAGACTGCATCGTAGAGCCTACGGGTCGCTGGACCTAACTCCTTGTGGCACCTAGATGGAACCACAAATTAACTAAGGTGTAAATGATGACCCATACCAGACTGAAAAGATGGATACTTTCTATCAGTAGGCACACAAAACCCAACTCCTGCTCATCATTTATGTATTGATCATTAAATGTTTTTATAACTTTTCATGTTTTTTTTCAGGTGGAGGATTGTGCATTCATGGGGATAGATGTGTATCCGCCGCCTGGTGTGCGCTTCTCCGGGCCTCAGACAACAACATGCACCTACCGTGATGGCGGCGCTTTCACTGACATAGTCCTCTCAGGCTGCAAGAAGACAACTCCAACAAGTGGGAGATCTGCGAAGCAACTGGCAGGAGTTAAGAGTCCAGCGAGAGTTTGCTACAGAGGTTTGCTGGCCCCGACGACCAACATCCATTCTATACAAGGTAATGTTTTGGCTAAAATTCTATCCAAGTTTTTGAGATGGGTTAGCTTATAAAGATCCTGTTTACCTGCCGTGTGACCGCTGACTATATGCATGGCAGTGTTGGGAATAAGTACTCAACTTAACCTGAAGTATAAGTACAAATATATGGTTTTTAAACTCTGAACGAACATGTAGAATTATAATCCTGTGTTTGTCATATATAAAAGTAACTAGAAACTATGAAAGGTTAACTAAATGTGGTGGAGTAAAACATATAATTACTAACAACATACTGATAATATATTACTACAAGTGGATATCTTCAAACTACCAAAGTAAAATACTGTCAATATCCACTGCGTTTCCCCAGTTGCACACGTAAGAATGAAGAGTAAACGTAGTCATTGTGTGTAATGTTCCTGTATGTTTTAGATATTATTACTGCTGCTAATGTAGTTGCTACATTTACTGCTGTAGATTAACTATAACCTGCACCTAGTGGCCTTCTTACTCTCAGTCTATTTGATTGTAATGTATAAATAGCAAACAGAGGAAAGCATTAGCCCATGTGTTACAGTTAACACGAATGATTTACTGTCAATTCAATGACTGACATGTTCTTTGTGTACAGATTCCCCGAGCTATAACCACCTGATGGCCTTCTGGTTTTTAATTGAGCCCTCCATTCATTAAAGGTGTGTTACTAGAGCGATATCCACTGCCATGAGTAAGAAGAAGTGTTACACACGCCGTCATCAACGTAGATTGACGTATCTACACACAATCAAACACAAACTGAAGGGAAAATGTCTCTCCGACATTTCATGCTTTTGTGTAGGCTAAAAGGCTAAAGTACTAATCCTTTTTGAATACATCAGAGAACTAAACAACTTAATGTTTTCCATAGTGGTGCTAACACCTCATGACATTAATATAGTAACCTTTTTTTGTTTTATCTCACAGACGACAGGTGCTTCAGCAATTGACGAGTTCTCTTATTTCCACTGCTCCTGTCGGTGGTTTGAGAGAGGGGACCTTGCAACCGCTTTAACGTCACACCAGTCCACTGTGAGCCGCTCATTGCACTGCAACATGGCAAGTTTTTTCCTTTACATATTGTATGGGGTCCACAAGTGCATCTGGCTTACACCTGCAGTAAGTCAGCAGCCCCCTCCAGGAGGCATCAAAGATTTCCCAGACCACAAGGTGATACCTGGATTGTCCATCAGATGTGAAGGTGTCCAAACATCAAATCCTCACTCCTCCTCCAAAAGTGAAATGTATATTGTATCTACATAGAAATCTCAACTGCACCATGAAAAAGGCCCCTGGGTTGGCATTCGGATGCTCCCACATGGCGGCAGTGGACATTTTGATTTTCCAGTTCTGGTATGGTGGGTTCTGAAGGTATTACACAAGCACACAATCGGGCGCGCTCGCTCTGAGCGTGGAACCATATATGGGATCTATGGAACATTCTCGTCAACACCCAGAGAAACAACTGTAAGCAATGTTCTTTTTCTGATGGAGTGGGTGTTTTCATAATCCTGTTCCCCAACTGTATTCTTGCTTGTTACTATGCGTCATATAGTATTTCATATGACTGGTTTTCTTTTTCATGCTCCTGACATTAGTGTATTGATTTCATAAACACATATACATGTGAGTCATA
>NW_011369252.1:122875-170216 GCF_000735185.1 Notothenia coriiceps | reverse complement strand
GAGAGGGGCTGCAGGGCTAGAATAGAGCAAATAGAGCGAAATGAGCCATGGCTAAAATGCATGATCTGTTTGGTATTTTGAAAAAAAAACTTCACAGACATGTTTTATATAGGTATGGCCCTACAATATATTATTCAAATATAGCATGATAGGTCCACTTTAAATACATAAATGCTGAATGATTGAAAGTATAAAACTGTGATTACAAGCTGTACATTTGGTCTTGTTGTGTTTAACAGGGTAAAGGAGGCACAAAGACACTGATGAACACCATCATGCAGCTGAGGAAGATCTGTAACCACCCGTACATGTTTCATCAAATAGAGGTACTATTGAGGAGTGGGATACAAAAACATTTTAAACATCCTATTATGTACAAAATTCATAAAGCCAGCATCAAAAACATTTTTTTCCTACTGTATAGCAAAGCTTTCACATTTCACACAAGACTGAATTTGTAGCAGTAATGCAGTATTGACTTAGGGTATTTGACTAAATTACAGAAAACATTGTTGATTGCTTTTGCAGGAATCTTTCTCTGAACATTTAGGATTCTCTGGTGGGATAGTCCAGGGGTAAGTGCTGATTCCATTGAAAGGTTAAGATCACTCACACTAACCGTAACCCTTGTAACCCATACACCTACCTTTACGTCAGTCTTGACCTGTATCGGGCATCAGGAAAGTTTGAGGTGTTGGATCGAATCCTGCCAAAGCTCAACGCCACAAACCACAGAGTGCTGCTCTTCTGTCAGATGACCTCTCTCATGACCATCATGGAGGACTACTTTGCTTATCGCAGCTTCAAGTATCTGCGCCTGGATGGTGAGACAGATTACTCATGAATTTATCCTTTATTCTTTTTATATTTTATTCATTATTTTTCCTGAAATCTCTTCCTTTCCTCTTTCTAATCAGCTTGTTTTTAGTTTTTCCTTCATGTGCTTTTCTTCTCTTCTCCTCACTCCCTTAAATCTCAGGTAGCACAAAGGCTGATGATAGAGGAATGTTACTGAAGACTTTTAATGAACCAGGGTCAGAATACTTTATCTTCCTCCTGAGCACAAGAGCCGGAGGCCTCGGCCTCAACCTGCAGTCTGCGGACACTGTGATTATTTTTGACTCTGACTGGAACCCACATCAGGTACACACATGTACTTTAGATAACAAATGATGCCATTAAATAAAAAACCAAGCTTATATCAAAATTAACCTTTTTCTAGGCACCATGATTTATTGCACTTTATTTAAAGCTCCCCTATTATACTGTTTTTCATCAATATATTATAGGTCTCAGATATATACAAAACATGTCTCTGAAGTGTTTGGCTCCAAATACCAAAACAGATCATTGTAGAATCCCATAATCCCCTCTGTTTCAGCCCAGTTTCAAAAGTGCTGATTCTCTGTCTGTTACTTTAAATGAAAATAAGGAGCCACTCCCCACGCCCCTCTGCGAGATATTTGGTTAAAAAGTACACAATGGTGCTCTAGGAGGAGATTCAGGTGATAAGGTGGGGGGGGGGGGTTACCTTGGCTGGTGATTGGCTAATGGTTACACAAGCCAAAAAATCGTTATGACATCATAAAGTGGCCAAAATCTGATCAGCTCATTTTCAGACTCATTTTATATTTTTTATATAAATGGATCAGGACAAAAAGTGAACTAATCTTTTTTTCCTGAAACGTTCAGAATCTCTTTACAAAGAGGGGACACATGTTTATGTATAAAAGACATGAAGAAGTGCATTTTGCATGATAGTTCAACATATTATTTGAAAAAGCAAATACAAGATGCTGTAAAAGGGTAACTGTTGCCATTCAACATATGAAAGTGCTCAGTTAGCAGGAAATATAGGATGGCTGTTTACCTTTGGCTCTGTGAATGCTAATTGACGGTCCTTTGTGGCTCAGAATATGATTGAAATATCAAGATTCACCTGTGATTTGTAAAGGTAAAATAGATAGAGCAGAGGCGTGTGACTTTAATTTTCTTTATGTAATCAAAAACCGTGTACACAGCTCTTCATTTGCTGTAAAGTTTATTAGATTATACCCTTCATTTGAATTGCATTTGATTAGATTTTTCCAACAGGATAGACAGACTGCCAAAGCAGTGAGCATTCACTACAGTGTCACATGTAGTTTGACTGTTACTAACCCTCCTTGGTCCTGATACAGAGAATAAGTGTAGGTTCAAATGTTGCTCTTTATCCCTCTCCAGGACCTGCAGGCTCAGGACAGAGCTCACCGTATTGGTCAGCTAAACGAGGTGCGAGTGCTGCGTTTGTGCACGGTAAACAGCGTCGAAGAGAAAATCCTGGCTGCTGCCAAATACAAACTGAACGTAGACCAAAAGGTCATTCAGGCTGGCATGTTTGACCAGAAGTCTTCGAGCCACGAGCGCAGGGCCTTCCTGCAGGCCATCCTGGAACACGAGGAGCAAGACGAGGTCGGGGATCAGGAAGTGTGTCTACGAGTTAATGTGTGTGTGCGTGCATGCACCTGAAACACAACATTTAAAAGAGTCAACTTGCTTCTACTCTGCCTGCCAACCTGTGGTCACTGTTTTCAGGAGGAGGATGAGGTGCCAGACGACGAGACGGTCAACCAGATGATCGCCAGGAGTGAGGACGAGTTCGACCAGTTCATGGTCAGTGTTTTAAAGATAGTTTTAAAGTGTTCACCTCCAGCACTGAACAAAATCTTCTCCCTACATATAACTTCTGTTGACCTTTTTTCAATCTCTCCCTCCCACAGCGTATGGACCTTGACCGCCGTCGTGAGGAAGCCCGTAACCCGCGGAGAAAACCTCGTCTGATGGAGGAGGACGAGCTGCCCACTTGGATCATGAAGGACGATGCTGAGGTTGAACGTCTGACCTGCGAGGAGGAAGAGGAGAAATTGTTTGGAAGAGGGTCTCGAGAGCGGAAGGAGGTGGACTACAGCGACTCACTGACGGAGAAGCAATGGCTCAAGGTAATTAGGGAAGAGCAGAATAACAGATGTCAAATTTAAAATACAAAATGCTTTATGAAGTTGATTCTTCCTTTGTGATTTCTATCTCTCAGTCTGTGTTTCCCATGCAGGCAATAGAGGAAGGCAAACTAGATGAGTTGGAGGAGGAGGTAAGGCACAAGAAGACCACCCGCAAGAGGAAGAGAGACCGCGACCTGGACCTCCCCGGTCCCTCCTCTTCCCTGGGGGGGCGAGGGGACAAGCATGATGACGGGAAGAGGCAAAGGAAGAGGGGGCGACCACCTGCTGATAAACTCTCCCCCAACCACCCCTTCCTCTCAAAGAAGATGAGGAAGATCGTAGATGCTGTCATCAAGTATAAAGACAGGTAGCTCACATGTTATTTTTTTGGGGGAAAAAAAGATGTAGCAAGATGTTACTGACCAATCACTCATGTGACCATACTTTTTTGAGTTTCAGGACAACTAAATGTAAAAAAAAGAATTGATCTTATACTTAATTTAACCATAGAGAGTCAGCATAAAGTATTCACAATGCACATTTCCTGAGATATGTATGATTAAATTCATACTGTAGTACGCAGACTCATAGATTTAATTCTGGAAATTTTAGCCTTTTAATTAAGTGGGTTTAATATGTTTGGGCGGTTTTGGGTTACAAAAATGTTTTGTGTGTATGATTATTTAAAGCATTGTATTGATTAGACAGAGGCAAACAGTCGTTTATCTGAACTCCTATGCTTAAACCTTTTAGTTAATAGATAAGAGTGATTATAAAGTTGTCTCTCACCTGTAGTGTTTGATTAAAATAAGTGAAACAAAGGGGAATCTGAAACAATGAATTGAACAACTCATGGGGAGCATTCAGTTGTTGATGAAGGTGTTTTGTCTCATCCTGATGATGTAATGTCCTGCAGCGCCAGTGGTCGTCAGCTAAGCGAAGTGTTCATCCAGCTGCCGTCTCGAAAGGAGCTTCCAGAGTACTACGAACTGATCCGCAAGCCTGTGGACTTCAGAAAGATCAAGGTTAGATCTGAAAAAAATAATGATTCTGTCGAGGTAAGTCGGTCACTGCAGCAGCAAAGTATAAACCATACAACAACCAAAAACAACAACGAAATGTACAGCAGACAGATAAAAGTTACGTGTTACTTTCTCATATGTACTCAGTGATTAACATACTGTGTCTGCTCTGTAGGAGAAGATTCGAGGACATCACTACCGCAGTATGGGTGACCTGGAGCGAGACGTCATGCTGCTCTTTCAAAACGCTCAGACCTTCAACCTGGAGGGATCCCTGGTGAGTCACAACTGATGGACACAGAAACACGCCTGCTCTACTGTGTCCTGTCCAGTTAACACCAGCTGTGTCAAGTGTTTATTTTTTTATTTGAAGCTGCTATTGAGGTTTTCGAATAAAGGTTTAAATGTCTGTAAGCATATTTTATGACCTCAGCAATAACATAAAAGCAATCCTTCACCAAAATTCATAATGTGAATAAAATCATTACATGGATTGAATAATTGTGTGAAGCCCCTGTCACACTGTCCCGAAATTGACACCAGATGGACACACGATAAAGGACATTTTCAAATTCGGCTCTGATCGTAACAACATCGGGCCATTCGTGAGGGCATCTTAAGCCATCGTATGACCGCCGGTGGAGTTTCTCAGGCTCCGGCAGCAACTTCGTGAGCGGTGGCAAAATCTTTGGCATGCCAAAAAATTGCCGAAGTACCTTGCGAAGGTTAATTTTCGTGTTGAATTCGTGTGTCCATTTTGCCCTTCGTAAGGCCATCGTGAGGGCATCTTGTCAAATCATGTCATCTCCGTCTGATCATCGGTGCCATCGGGGCGAAAAATGCCCGATGGCACCGATGATCAGACGGTGCATTTTTGCCACCGCTCACGAAGTTGCTGCCGGAGCCTGAGAAACTCCTACATTCACTAAAAGCTCCCAGAAGTTCATGCAAGATTAGTCCCAGGACTGCACACCTGGAAAACCCAAGTCCCCAACGCCGAGCCAGCGACACACACCAACGAATGCACAGACAGAGAGGAAGCCCAAGCCCACAGCTCTGTGTGAGCAGGAGAGCTATATGATGCTTTTGAAAGGTTACAAAATAAAATATTAATATGGATTTAAGCAGAATATTTCATCAGATAAAATCCAATGCAGCCATTACTGGAATCTTATCCTTCAAATACTATAACTGTACTTTTATCCTTTTTCGAATTGTGCAAAAATACCGGGTTTAAACAGAATGAAGAGACATTCTTTGTCTAACTTATATATCCTTATACTTACTGTATATACAATACTTGTATATATCCTATTGGCCATAATTAAATGTCAAAAGTCAGATTGGTGAAACATGGAGGGCATTATGCAAACATCTTAGTAATCATAGATGAATTGTTTATACATGATATTGATAATGAAATTGTTTTCTATCATGTTTTTATCATCGTGAGCAGATCTATGAAGACTCCATCGTCCTCCAGTCAGTGTTTACCAGTCTGAGGCAGAAGATCGAGAAGGAGGAGGAAAGTGAGGGAGAGGAGAGTGAGGAAGAGGAAAATGATCTGGAAGAAGGTTCAGAGTCAGAATGTAAGCATGTCCTTGTGAAGAGTTGTTTTTTCTAAGTTGAATAATGGGTTGTGATGTGCTTTTCTCACGGACCATTTTTCACTTGAAACAGACACTTTTGTTTCCGCTAACTAACACAGAAATGCTTTTACACACTTTTACTGCGTAATAATTAATCCTATATCTTGAACATTGCATGAATGTTTGTCTCCAGCACACTCAGTGAAAATGAAGATCCGTTTGGGAAAGAAGGATAAATCTGGAGATCGAGGGAAGGGTCGCAGCAGACGAACAGGACGCAACAGAGCCAAACCGGTTGTTAGTGATGACGACTCTGAGGATGAGCAGGAAGAGGTAACTGTCCGTCTGTCTGTCTCTGTATTTTTTTTATAACCTGGGAACAACTGTCAAATGTTTCCATTATACCTACAACGCCTTGCTGACCCTTATGTGGCACCTGGTCTCTTTGGATGGTTTGGCACAAGCTAAAAATGCCCACAAAGGCGTTTGTGCTCAATGCATTAGTTGCAGATTTTCAGAAATCTTGTATTTGTCCCGCAATGGAGACATTTAAAACAATATTTTGCAACAATGTACACTAATGTACTGTTTCATAATAAAAAGTGTTATTAAGTTATAAACAAAGGTGAACATCTGAATGATCCACTTACAGTACATGTTCATATGCACTGTTGTTAGGTTTACGCCCCAACACACGGCGGCATGCGTGGAAGCTTCAACGCTTCTGCCCATTCACTTTGAATGGGGTGACGTGACGCTTCGCCGAACTGCATTGTGGGAGCAAAGCGTTGCTCGCTTAAAAAGTTGAGCAATGTTCTACTTTTGAAGCTTCGACGGAAGCGTCAGCCAATCGAATCATATGCCAGTACAAGCTCTAGCCAATCAAACCGCTGCTTGTGTGTCTGGGGCGGGAGATTCATGTGATTGGTTGTTGGTCGAGCGTCAGACATGCCCGGGTCCGTTACAGTGACACGTGATGTTTCTTTTGTTGAAAGAACATTTTTAAGGCTGTGAGTGATATTAGCTTTGCATGAGTCTTACATCGAGTACAGAATGAATGATGAATTTGATATGTTTCTACCTGCTTGATCTTTAAACACATCATGCAGCAGCAGCCCGGCAGGAGCTCAAACATGCAGGATGTAGTTAAATAACTGTGTATTTCCCCTATTTGTCTTTATTATATCCAACAAGGAGGTTATGTTGTAATTCAGTTTCACTTGGTGGAACTCTTGCAAAACTTATCCCATGATTTTCATCAGTTAATTTAAGTATTATAAGACATATTTTTTCCCTTATATATAAAAATATGTATATTAAAAAGACCTTCTCTAGTTTTCTCTCTTATCTCTCTTCCAGGAGCGTTCCCCCAGTGCCACCGACGAGGAGTCCGGAACTGTAATGTAGGAGAGAAGGGGGAACAAAGGGATATTCCACCAACTCAAGTGCTGCATGCATAGAAAATAAAACATGCCTCTGTCTACTCCACCCACCCTTGGTCAAATGTCAAAGGACTCAAATGGAAAATGTGTTTTGTAAAACAATCAATTCAGGAACAGCACACATACAATATCATAAAATACACAAATGTATTGGACTATGCACATTGCATTTCACACTACTGCTCGGTGCAAAATGGTCCTTAAAAAAAAGGAGTGTATTTATCTTTGTTGGGAATATAATGAGAGTTTTTGATCAGTTGTATTGAGAATTATATCTGCGTACTGGTGTTTAAAACACTACTCGGAGTCAGCTCGACTTAAAAAAATACAGGAAAATACACTGAAGCCATTTTATAGTCATTATATTTCTGAGTTGCACAATTACAACACCTTCCTTGAAGTCATTTAACATTTATAAACAGCATATTAACATTCAAGACATTGCTGATAATATATTATGAAGAAGTTGAACACACACCTATAAGGACCGTAAGGTTTTTTTGATGTACAGTAACTATAATTCTCCTATGAAGACATGTTGTATATTATTATAACCGTGTTTTACTTTAAATACATTAATTGTCTGTTTAAAAACCAGCCTCATCTAATCTGTGACTGCAGGAGCAGTTATAGCTTTTGAGAATTAGATGAATAAATGCTTACAAGTACATTAAAGTCTGTTATAAACCACCTACTTAATGTTGATATACTGATATAAATGCTAAATAGGAGGACTTCAATTGCTTCCAGTCAAACTAATCCCAGAGGATTAAAAGTTCAGTTAGTTAAATTTATTTAATTATATATGACATCTATATTTATTAAGATTTTCTTATTTTTTGGGGCAAGTTGTAATAAAAAATGAGTCCTTAGCTAACCTGAGAAGAACTGGCGGGAACCAGTAATGTCAACTAAACAACCTTGAATGTAAACAGAAGATGTTTTCCCCCAGTTTCCTAACCTTACCTTCCCTTCCTGGACATGATGTTTTGCCTCTGCTTCTCTGTGGCAGTGTTGTAACAACAGTCGGCCGCTTTGGAGCCACTGTGATTACCGAGGTGTGTGCACATCACATATTTGTGATCGGGGCTTACTGTTTGAGTTGGAAATCCAGCCAGCTGTGGGCACAGGGTGTTTCCTGACTTCTCAGAAGCTCTTTAGCAATTCACCAAAGTCATTACCTGACTGAGGTTTAATAGTGTTGGGTCCAGGTCACTATAAAGTACAGTATAAAAACAACCTCGCTGCTGCTGCTGCTGCTGCATACTACACTTCCAATATAAGCACTTATAACTGTTGATTGTAGACTTAAAGAATCATGAGGTCGCAATTCATCAATGAGTACTGTAGCTTTAATTGCTTCTCCTTCAGTTGTTGTGTGGTGATTTTAGGATTTCAGTGATGTACTTTTAATGTTTTTTTATTTGAAAACAAAGGACCAGAGGGACAGTGGCTCCTCTCTGCTTGTGATTGCCTCATGGCTTTACTGTGTTGGATATATTGTATAGAGTATTTTTTGAGTATAATGTCGATGCACGTGTGTACAGCTCGCAAGTTCAGTACTGTACTTTTTTCCCAATGTAACTAGAGTGAAGAACATACAACCAAAGCATCAACATTTTCTCCACAACATTATAAAAATGTTTCTGTGTAGTGGTCATCATCGCTGGGACTCAGAACGTAACAATAAATCACAGTGAAAGCGATTGTTGTTGTGTGATGTAGTGCTGAGATGATTTATGGTTTGGCCAGGTGACAGGACATTAATCAGCAATTGTATTGATAAATGCTGTGAGTCACGTTTTTTTTTAAGCCAAAATAGACATTTGCTGGTGCCAGCTTCAAAAATGTCTGAGAGAGTATCTATGAATTTGAGACTTAACCCTCCTGTTGTCTTCGGGTCAAATCTGACTAATTTACTACTTTCATCAATCATAACTTTTTTGTTTTGCATTTGATTGCATTAAGGCTTTATGATATCCTTCACAGTAGACATTTGAACATATCAAATTGCTGATCACCACTTTCATTGAATTTTGGATGATTTAGTCAACTTTGTAACACCCATGGTGTTCCCGGTAAAATGACCGCCATAAAGAAAAGGAGTTAGAAACCATCCGGATCAGATAAAACACACACACACACACACGCACACGCACACGCACACGCACACACACACATACACACACCAGAGTTCCCGTTAGCCGGTAATTACCGGACTACGACCGGAAAAATATGCTGAAGACCGGCAAATCTAAATCTCTCCGGTCAAAGTGTCCGTTCAAAAATAATAATAACATCAGTTGCGCAACTTGCAATTTGCGCCACTTAAAGAGCCTGTGACACGATTTTCCCCCATCATCCAAACCCATCAATTTGAGTAAATATTGTCCCCTTGAAAACCGTTACTGAACTGATTTTGGATATTTGTACTTTGATAACCATTAATCTGCCCTTCAATGTTGACCATTTCCTGGATCTTCTCGGGGATTCTTCAAGTCCCGCCAAATTATGGGTGACGTCAATGCGGGCACAGCGCTCCAGCTGCACCGTTCAGGATCCCAGCATCTGCATGTAAACGCACGATGGCGCACACAGCAGCAAGCTCAGACAGCGATGACAGTTTAATTTTGAACGTGTCTGAGAGCTCATATGAGGCTGAAGGATCGGTTTATTTTGTATCTGTTAGAAGTTTAGGAATTAGGTGCGTCAATATGGGCGATCATACGGTCATGTAGCCAGTGGTGGACTGGGACTAAAAATCAGCCCGGGACTCTCGACCGGCCCACTTCGGTACCACTAGTAAATTGTCAACGGGGGGAGTGGGGGATGTGCTAGTGACTTATCCGACCGGCCCACTTCGGTACCGGCCCATCGGGATTCGTCCCGATGGCCAGTCCGCCACTGGCACCCCCAGCCCAGCCACGTAAAACTGTCAACGGGGGGGAGCCTTCGCTGCGGCGGAAACGGTGGAACTAGTTGTCGCCGATATCGGAGTGGAAAAATAATAATAATAATTAATAATAATAATCCGTGCATTTTATATCCATTAATTTCCCCAACATTGTGCGTTAAAAAAAAACACACGTTAATCCATGGTGGTGTACTACTACAAACCAAGTGTGTAGGGGGATGTTTTTACTGGGGTGAGCGGGGTGGTGGGTGGACGGGTATGGAAAGTAGTGATGTTCGGTCGCGGAACGAGCCGATTCTTTTGAACGCGCTCTTTGATATGAACGAGGGAACCGAGTCGTACTTGGTGAGAGCCGTTCTTGTTATCGTTCAATCGTTTGGTTCCCGCACTCACATGCCTGCCCAAATGCACTAGCCTTTTAAAAAGCCTGATTTTGTTCCCCAAAACGTATTTCTGTGAAGAACCCAACCCCTACTCTGGAATGTATCCTATCTTTCGACACGGANGTAACAGCATGGTAACATGACGCTCGTGCCTCGCCCCCAGCGTGGTCAGCTGCAGCTCATTTGCCACAGAATCAGCACTTGTGAAGACAGGGCTGGAATTATTCCAGCCCTGTCTTCACAAGTGCTGATTCTGTGGCAAATGAGCTGCAGCTGACCACGCTGGGGGCGAGGCACGAGCGTCATGTTACCATGCTGTTACCATGCTGTTACCATGCTGTTACCATGCTTTTACCATGCCACGGCAACCCCACATTCCCCCGATAGGTGGAGAGTTGCCCATATAGGCGGAGATCCCCTTTTCTGACGTCAGAACAATTTCAAATCTGTATCAGTCTGTATCAGATCCGTTGCAGCCCCGTTTTTAGAGATTTGGGTATGGAGAAAAAGAGAGAGGGTTGTGTTTTCTGACACTTGGTGAGTTCCCTGACACACCGGGGACACATATTCATGTATAAAAGACGTACAAAAGTGCATTTAGCATGATAGGTCCCCTGAACTGTCATACTGTAGTTAATACATCTCCGTGTGAGTCAGGGTTTGTTAACTTTTTCCAAAGTCAACTTCTAAATGAAATATGATGATACAAATCCTCTTAATGCCACATATTATTTTGTTCTATTAAAAAAAGCATACCTAAAATAAGTATGTTTAATCTAATGATACACTAGGTAGCACCCACAGTGTTTGAGTGTTTATGTGCTCACCTTCTTGTCCTTTTCTGATCCGTCAGTGAGCAGGACCCCCTTGGCTTGCATGTGCCTGTAGAGCACTCTCTGAAGAGACGACATGTCACACTTTATCACGTACTCCACCTGACGGAGAGGAGAGAGAAGATACATGATTGAAAGAAATTCATCTCTTTGTCTGTTTGTAGAAGTGTGTCTATGTTATTTTGTCTTCTGTGTGCTATAATAAGTGAAACATGCCTTCTCTGGAAGCTGGGCCTCCACCTCCTTCTTCAATCTACGCAAGAGGAAGGGGCGAAGCACTTTGTGGAGACGACGGATAATCAAGATGGTCTCCTCTTCATTAAGATCAACCTAGGGAGTGAGAGAAGACAAAATGATGCTCTACCTCCTGCCTTATCTCACATTTAATAAAAAGGGATGTGATGTTGCTACGACTTCCCACCTTCTCTCCTGTCATAGCGAAAGGGGCGTTGAACCACTGCTCAAAGGTGATGCAGCTCTTGAATATGGTGGGCAGCAGGAAGTTGAGCAGAGCCCAGAGCTCGGGTAGTTTGTTCTGCAGCGGCGTTCCTGTGAGCAGTACACGGCGCGGGGCCAGGTAGTGTGTGTTCAGAACCTGAGTCAGCTTACAGTGGTGGTTCTTCATCCGGTGGCCCTCGTCCACAATCATGTACTTCCAACGAATCTGGGGTTGATGTATTGGAGAGAGCAGAAAAGTTCATTTAGATAAAGCTGCCACTATACTGTCGCCCCGATTCCAAAGCAACCATAAACTGAAAGTGTTCATAAGTAAGATTGTCCATCGTGTCCTCGGGGCCCACCCTGGCTCAGTCGCGAGCCAAAGCCTTGAGCCATCACAAGGGGAAAGTATTGCCTTAACCTCAACACCCACCTTTGAGCAGTCAGGAAGCCTAAATGACTACATGAGTGCATGACAGCATGACGTCAGAGAGGACAGAGGGAGACAGGCGGTGTCAGTGTGGCAGCACCTAGGAGAAAGCACTGAGACGCAGCAGAGTGGGCGGTCAGATTGGCCAGGATAAAATACTTTTCAAACTTTGGGGATTTAGGGAACGGGAGACGATGAACAAAAACACATGGAAACCTCAAGCAAAATCTAAAGATTAGCAAAAATGAATTACACTACGACTGCCTGGGTGTGTCTCCTTCTGCTTGTGTTTGTTTGTGTATCCCATCTCACCTTGGCCAGCACTTGTTTATCCTTGATGATGTACTCGTAAGTGGTGAGTAAAACGTTAAACTTTCCACTGCGCAGTTGAGGCACAAAGGCTCTTCTTGCAGCAGGAGACCCCTGAAAGACAGGTTTAAATGTTTAACAATAGAAGCAAAAGCTATCATACAAACAATAAAAGCATTTTTAGAAGCCCACCTTGTAGGACACTTTCACGACTGTCGGTGCCCATTTGTCAAACTCATACACCCAGTTAGAAAGAGTTCTGTAAATGAGAGGCAGCTCTGTTTTAATTAAACAATGTGTTCAGACGAAATATGCTGATGAATAACAACAAAACATTAAATATATCTTTGTAAATTAAGAGGTTATGCTAACGAGAGTGGTACGATGATGAGGTAGGCGCCGTTGAGCCGCTTGTGCTCCATGAGGTATGTGATGAGAGCGATAGTCTGGATGGTTTTCCCCAGGCCCATCTCATCAGCCAGGATCCCGTTCAGGTTATTGTTGTAGAGGGAAACCAGCCACTCCAAACCTTTAACCTGCAGGACAGTAAAGGGAGAATCAAGCAAAGCATTTAACTCCTTTGTCAAGTCATAACATTCAAAAAATGTCTTCATGCATGGCAAGTTAGGAGTGGGTGATATCTTAAATATACTCAATGTTTTGCTGCTACTTCCATGTCAGATGTAATATTGAGAATCAAGTACAGATTGTCATGATATTTTCATAAGCAGTCGGTTAACTCAAAAAGCAGTGTGCACCCAGTCTAAAGATATTAAGATATTATTTAAAGCCCTATGGCCAAGTAGAAAATATAATGTGATAGATCTGACTGTGATTATTCACCTGATACTGTTTGAGTTGTCCATTTATTAAAAAAGTGGACTGTTTGTCCACCTTCTCCGTGACAGCGTGAGCAACAGCGTAATACGACTGGAGGCTTCGGGCGAACGCTGCTTCGCTATATTCATCATCCACGTCCTGTTTAGCATTTCTGTTAAGTGTGGAGACAAATTACAGTTGAATTCATCAACCATATTATGTTCTGAGCACGTGTGGCTCAACAACATAATTGTAAAAGTATTCAAGAAGTCTAGTGCTCCTTTTTTGTACTGACTCGATGATGTGTTGGACGTCCACCTCTGACACGTCCTCGCAGTCGGGATCTGCAATCTTCTTCTTCTCCTCCACCTGATTAGCTGGCGGCTGAGGCTCCTCCTCTTCCTCCTGCCAGACAGCTTGTCAGTGATTTGAGCAGTGAATATGAAACTGGTTTCAGACATGTCTTTAAAACAACCCACCTCCTCCTCTTCCTCCTCCTCGCTGTCTTCACTGTCTGAGCGAGGAGCCACCTCATAACTGGAAAAAATACATGCATACTCAAATCAAACTGACTAACCGTTAACTGTATGTGAACATTTCAACTATACTGTAAGTCATCCTTAAGCACAGGTTTCTAAACCACACATATAAAATATAAAAGCGAGTTAAATAAAAAAACTTGCTGATTCTTTGCCGTCATTGCAGTCAACTTCTCCTTGTTGTTTTTTCCCATATATATATATTTTTTCATCGTTCACAGAGTTTCACCAGGAGCCATATTATATGCAGAGATCTCCTACTCAGTGATTAAAACAGCATCAATCTATGTTACAACTAGGAGTCAAGCCAGTTGAAGGTGCCAAGTGATATATTCTCTCAGATTGATAATTTGTCCTGGCAATGGCAATTTAGCAAAAATCAGACAAACAAATAGCCTGATAGTCATTGAGGAACCTCCAGACACACTCTCAGACGTCACTCCTCCTCTCTCCAGCCAGTCTCACCCAGGGTTCATCTCCAGCCAGGTCTCCAGCTGTCCGGCTCTAGGAGCGTCCACTCCTGTCAGGATCTTCCCGCTGTCCACATGGATGACCTTCACCGGAAGGTCACTCATCTGACTCGTCTCATCCAGAGGCTGCAGGGGGGGACAAAGGTTATCTTTAGGACAGGACTGGTTTACATGGTGGCTAATTAACACGAGACAAAGCTTCACATAGTTTTTCACTACAATTGTTGTTCCCGATGACAGATCATTTACGGCATTGATTTCTCAATATTCACACATGCATACTGTTGGCAAAAGCCATCGATTATGTATATATATATATATCATATGCAGTACACTTTGTGCCTGATGAAAACAATAATATTGGGATCATATGAAAGTATGCAGATTTTACCTATTGCCATGACAACAACAAAAAGAGAAAAACATTACCCACAAAGCTTTGTGCGGACATTTTATCAAAAAGAGGTCTCTAGGGAGACTTAGAATACGCTACAAAGAATCCCAGCAAAGTAGTATATTTAAAGAGTAACTGTATTATGCAATCAGTGACTTCCCTACAGATAAACATTAATCCCAAATCCTTGAAAAATGTCATGCCACCATGACAGCTTCTGCTCACCTCTCCATCAGGACCCATGGCAGGAGTCTGACCCTCAGCACTCTCCAACTGCAAGACAAGAAGAAGAGGTTGACCAACCACAATAAAGCTCACTTACATCTCTCAAGTCAATAGCTATCACATTCAAAATCACTGGTGCTGGTGTTTTCCATACCTTCTTCTTTTTCTTCTTCTTCTTCTTCTTTTTCTCCTTGAGGGCCTGCGCAGCTTTGTGAGCTCGGACCAGATCGGTGAGGTTGGCCACGTACTCGTCAGTCTGCTGCAGCAGGTAGGCCAGGCGCTTATCCTTCTTCTGGTCGATCAGTTTACGATAGCCCTCCTCATCCTCGGCCTTGCAGGACAGACATATACACATTGTGTGTAGGACAGTATGTATACCATTGAGGGTGTCATTTGCATGCTTTTGTAACTGTGTCTCTGTGGTTTCTTCTCACCATGAGCCTCCTCATCCTCTCTTTCTCAATACGCTCGTTCTCTTTCTTCTGCTCCCGCTCAGTGTTGGCGTGGTAGGTGGCCACTGCTTTTGTCAGCTTCTGCATTTTGCCTGTGATGGAGCGGTGGTACTCTTTGAAGTCTTTGGCGTGCTGCAGGATGCTGTTCAGGTACTCCTAAGAGCAGAATGCAAGATTGGGATTAAGGAAAGAGAAGATAAAACACAGTAGAAGAGAAGAGTCAACTAAAACACTTTTAATCTTGAACATCACCAATGTGTTTGTCCTCTACCTGATGTTTCTGCCTTCGTTTGCGCTCTTGCTCAATCTTCTGCTGCTTCTCCAGTTTCTCTGTGATGCGCGCCTCTCGCAGAGTCTGATGCTTGCTTCGCTTGTAGGCCTTGGCATCGAGGGCCGTCTCTAGAGCTGTGTCCCGGTGCATGCACACCACCACCTCTTGACGCAACTGTGGATAGACAGACAAACATGGAGTTATCATGCCACTGAAAACCTTCAAAATGTGATGTTGTGAAGGTGGAAATAAAAACATTTGAAGCCTGAAGATGTAGTGCATACCTGTCTCTGGAAGTTAAGCAGTCGGAGGGCTTTGAGCTCTATAGTAGCTTTTGTACGCAGGTCACCAGCCAGAGAGCCTGGCAGGTTCTCCAGCTCAGCAATACGATGAGTGATCCGAGCCTGTAACCTGAGGGAAGTGTACTTTATTAGGAATTATTAATGCTTTATCTTTTTTCTACGAAGAAATCTCTCCTTAATGTAAATGAGATGAAGGTAGCTGTGTTTCCAAAGGCGTACCTGAACTCCCTCTCCTGCAGAATCTCCACTGGGTCGAGGCCGCAGGGTTTCTGGATGGGGGTGATGCGGTTCTGCTTGGTGTGGAAAGGCATCATGGGAGTGGGAGTGGGCTGTGCCGGCTGGCCGGGGGACTGGGTGTGTGGAGGCATTACTGGAGAGGCAGCTGGAGGAACTGAGGGGGGGGCAGGAGAGGGCCGGCCAGTGGGCTGAGGGGGAATTAGCTTCTGGGGTGCGTTAGAGGGGGCTGCTGCATTCACCAGGGGGCCTGGACAGATGAAGTGTTAAAAAGAAAGAAAAGGTCTACTATTTTTATGGAAACGCTACATAAAGTGTTCTGCCTAAAATGTTGTTTTTTTAAGGAAAATATTTGGGTCCTTTGGGTCCTGTAAGATCTACGAACGGTAACCTGTGGAGTTTATAACCACGCATAGTGGAGCAACGTTTAAAGAACATATCCCCATTTATTTGTATTGTGCACACCCATCTGTACTATTCACACCCATGAGGATGCACATGCACCGGGGGTAAGGCACAGACATAAAAAATGTAAAGTGTTTACATGGATTAGTGGTTATAACTACAATTTATATGGATATACCAGCTCTATCTTCCTCTGATTTTACACATGTCCAACAAAAGACAGGTTTCCCCAAGTCTTACATCACATACCTTCAGGCCAGGATTTGGGAGGTCCGTTTGGGTTTTGCATCTGCATCCCAACTGGAATACCTGATGGGCCTGGAGGAGGCATGCTGGGACCCATCATTCCTAGGGAAAAATATGTACAGCTAATTTAAGCTTTAAGACTATTATTACATGTATAGCACAAAATCTACAAAACATATTTTAAGCAGACTTTAAGAAGATAACTTTTGTGGAAATGTGCAGCTAATTAAAGTATAAAACAATTTCTCTTGTATCTTACTCATAATTCTCTGCTTTTTATAGATGCAAAATTAACTCCAGATGCTCCTGAAGGTAATGAACCATCTAAACCTGCTCTTACCCAGGTGTGCTAAGTGATGAATCCCACTTGAGTATAACCATTGGTTTATAAAAAAAAAATGGTTTATGTTCCTCAATTTTAAAACGCTATTTTCTTGCATTAGACAAACCACTTGTGGAATGTGTAAGCAAGATGGTTTTATTTTTATTTAGATTTTGATAAGAGTACTAACTGACAAGAAAATATAAGGAAAAAAATGGTGAACCCAATGAATAAATGAATACAAATAAAATAGAAAAAAATCATGGATATGTACAAAAAAAGGGAAGTGTGTTTGTACTTCATAAAGCCAAATGTAACGTACATGCCCAGTTTGACTTTTATCAGTTAGCCAACACAGGACATAGCTTGGTAATGCAGACACGTTCCATGCATGCTCACCATGAACTCGGCCATAGCCGGAACCCATCATCCCCGGCCCTAGTATGGGTCCTGTTGGTCCCCCTATCAGCCCGCCTCCCCCTCCAGGAACCAGGCTTTGCATTGGCTGCTGCATCCCAGGCATCGGCCTCTTCCCTTGGACAGCCATCTGGAGGTGATCTGGCAGGGGCTGACCCCGGGCCAGCATCTTATAAGCCATGATCTGGGCTCTGAGCTGGTGGAGCTGGTTCTGGTTGAAGGGAGTCGGGCCTCCAGACTCAAGGCCAGATACAAGGGTAGAGACACCGGGGCCAATGCTGGGTCCTGGACTGGGGCCGGGGGGGCCAGGCCGGTTAGTGGGACCCAGAGTGTGCTGATCTACACCGGGGCCGTCTAAAGGTGTAGAGGCAGAGCCGGGACAACCAGAAGAGGAAGAGGAAGAGGAGGATGGCATGAGAGGTCCAGAGGGTGGGCCGTTTGAAGGGACGGGGCTGGAGTGGTCAGAGCCCCCCAACGGAGAGTGGTAACCTGGAAACACACACAGAAAGACGGACACACAGGTGGATGAAAGCAGTGTTGTCCCTCACCTTGGGTCTCTAGGAAATATTTCAGGAGATATTTGTCTGACCAAGAAATATTCCCATACACGTTCCCATTAAAACAACAACTTGTTGTTTTTTATTACCCTAAACAAAGATGATATAATATGTATAATCAGTGAGCCTGTTGGTCTCTATTATTTTTGCTTCAACTGTCTCATGGCCCTAGCTTCACATTTATCATAACAACATGAGAGAGGTCTTCTGTTCGAACACTGATTTCGGAAAATGGGTAAAAACTATTCCTTTTAACAAAAGCCTGCGACATACAGTAGATGGATGAATAGTACATTATTTCCCAGCACTATTCACACCCTACCAGATGGTAATTTCGTAATGTTTTTAACTGTGATTCAAAGGGTTAAACCTGCCAGTCTGCCTTGTTTCATTTCCTGAATACAGCAGATGTCAGTTAGAGGCTAAGCAAAAACGTTGCCACCTGACTGTTAACAGTGGCGGTTTTAGGAAGGGCCACTGTACTGCTTCAGTATTTTGATATTAAAGACATATTCTGCTCATTTTCAGGTTCATATTGTATTTTTTGCCACTACTGTGACATCTTTACATGCTTTAGTGTTCAAACAGCGTTTTATTTTTCTAACACTGCCTGTGCTGCAGCACCTCTTTTCACCCTCTGTCTAAAACCAGAGCCCAGTCTGCTCTGATTGGTTAGCTGGCCAACTCTGTTAGCTGGCCAACTCTGTCTCATGCCCCTTAGCCTATCATGTACAATGTGTTGAAGGGAGGGTTATATAATGATGTCACTATGTTATAGAAGTATACAAAGGAGTCAAATCAGCAGGGGGAGATACACTTTTTTTGCCTTAGCAGACCATTTTCATGCACACAAACCTATATATCACACTACAGGAAAGGGAAAAACGCAAAAAGGCATAGTAGTGCTTCTTTAAAAGAAATGCATTGGAAAAAAATGACTCATGGAGTATTCAACTGTTTCAACAGTGAAACTCCCTATAAGCCAACCACGCCTCACAGATGAACACAATTTACGCAAGGCTGGAAAGCAGGACATTGCTTAAGTCTCCGTAGCATGCCTACCTTGTGAGTGTTGGTCCAGAGGACTGGGTGGAGGGCCCATGCCACTGTGCCCGCCCTGTCTCAGAGACAGTCCCTTCATCTGACTGAAGCGACTCTCCTCACTCAGGCTCTTCTCATGCATGCTCTCCATAGGCTGTTGAATACAGAAGAAATCAATCAGGGTTCAAATTAAACCATTAGGTTCAGCTGCAAACATAGTATAGTTCTGCTAGGGGGAAAGCACCTTGGGATTAACATAAAAACAGTGTTTATATAATATAAAACATAAGGAGATGTAAGATAATGCGACAGGCATAGTTTTTCAAGAAACCTGACTTTATTAATCACTTCCTTATAAATGGTTCCTAAATGACTATTTAACATAGTGATTGGTTAGCTCTTTAGGACCAGCATACAAACACAATATTTGAGATAAATGCTTTTTGTTTTTGTGCTACATATATTCAGGTTTAAACCATGTCCATAAAGTACTATTCAATGCAACAGTTTGTCAGCCCTAATTCGGTTTTACTGTTGAAGTAATACTGTTAAAACATTTTGATAATTGAACTCGAATCAGGAACAATATTTGGTGAAAAATATAGAATAAGGATAGAGGTTGAATCCTGTACATGAATGAATAGGCAGCTGTAGTTATTCACAGTTATTTCAATCTAACATCAATGATGGCTTTCTCAAACATGGATTAGTGTTACAACGTGCTGGTGTCAGCATATGCCAATTATGATACAGGTGGAGCTAAAATGTAAATATAAAGTGAAGGTGTTTTCACAACATAAACGTTGTTCAAATAACAATCAACCAAGATCTATGATTCTTTCTGTGGAATTAATGTCCACAAAAGTGCCTCAGATTCTGCAACTCATGTGAATGTGATATTTAAGCTCATTAATGTGAAAAATAAAATACTTGCTCACACCCCTCCTAATGGACCCGCATTAACAGTGGTGTGTGTCAGCGGGATGATTGTTGTTTGTACGTCCTTACTTTGTGCAGAGGGTGCATGCTCTCCTGGCCGTATCCAGAGGGCCCCAGCTGGGGGTGCCCAGAGGGAGGGCTGGGGCCCATCATACTGTGAGAGGGCCCTGGGCTGGGGCCTAGCATAGCCCCGGGGGAGGGACCTGGGCCAGGGGAAGGACCTGGGCGAGGTGTGCTTCCCATGGGGGGATCTGTGGTGGACATCGGCCCGGATCTCCTGCTCCTGGGTGAGAAGCAGAGACCTGGGAAAGAGAAGGTCAGAGAGTGTGATGGAGATTTGGATCTCTTTAAAACTTTTAACTATGGCAATGCAATACGGAAAAAGTTAGTGATCTAAATGAGCAATTGTTCACTGGATTGATTAGAGAAATTATTGTAAAAAATGTGACAGTGATGCTTCATATCTGCCTTTAACTATGCTTTACTGATAAAATAAATTGGTGCAAAAATCTATGCAAGATTTGGCTGAAATGTATCAACCGCCTCCCATATCCCTATCTTCTCCCGCTGTGCTCCACCAAATCACCCGTTGTGCCCATATGCAATTAAAGCTGCAGGGTCTGCCACTGCGCTTGAATTGAACGCGGGGGAACGGTAAATTATGCACATGAGCCCGCTACCAAGATCATTCTCACTCAGACTATGAAAGCCTGTCTCGTTAAATATAAAAAAGGGGAATGGCGTTTTTTGCTGACCTACCCGCATCAACAGGACAGCGGTCCTGGGTGAATTCATGCGCTCCTGAGTTGTTGTTTTGGGCATAGAAGAAGACGCAGGAGTTGACGCAATTAGTCTACTCACCCTGTTGGTATTAGCCTCCAAGCGTTGATTTGTTTCAGCGGCGCGAGCGCCCCCTCCTCTGTTTTTATGACCGAATGTCTAGTCACGGCTGTGCGGCAGGCAGAGCGCATGCGTGCGCAGCTACAGCTGAGACTGTACTGCAGCCTTATACATTGTGTGTACATGGAGAGTCATCAATAGTTATTTGAAGGATTGTTTTTACATTGTAAGTAGGCTTTTTAGGACTTGGACAAGGATTTTTTTCCCAGGATGATATTCACAGAATGAAAGTTAACCAACATCCAATATGTGCACGACCTATCTCCAAATAATGATAAACGTCACAAATAAACTCATTTTTTGCAATGTCCAACTGCTGTACTTCTGAGGGAATTCATTTTGTAGCTACACAAACTGCATATCCTGTATGAAGTTTACTGTACACACCGTGTAACATGGTTGTATTACAGGAGAATACTTTAGCATTTAGTGTATCTATTGCAATCAAGCACTTAATTAAATATGCTGCATCAACATTTTGATGGCAACACATTTTCATTATGTTAGTATGGTTCATTATTATGAAGAACAAAAGCTTTTTATATATATATATATATATATATCTCAATTGGACTACAATGAGAAAAGATCCTAGCAAAAGCCTGTTGTTCTTACAGTCTCTAATAAACCCATGTAAAGACCCTAAAAGTGACACAAGAAAAAACAGGTGACAGGTCAGCTTCAGAAGCTGAACTCTAAGCAGTTTCCAGTATGATGTAAAATAAAAAGTTCAATAATGTGTCTGCTTCTCTGACAAATCAACACTTTGAAGACAAACATTGCATTTTGGGTAGCCTACCATAAACAACCAGTGTGTCCTCTGCAGTGATCAAGTTCAAGGAAACAGACATATTTCATCTAAAAAATCTCTTCAAAATTGCTTATAGAATATAAGATGCAAGCACATGTGATTCCAGTGTTTGAAGTTTAATCTGGACAACAACCCAAATAACAGTAGTATAGTGCAACTTTTAGTAGTAGCCTTCCCTCAGAAAAGAGACAATCTAAACACAAAAGACATCGTACCAAAACCTTGAAGGTTAATTATCTATTCAGCTGATCTTATTGACTGAATAACTGACCAGAAGCTGAAAAATAATTAAAGAATGCTGTTCTGGGTTTCAATTTTCAAATGTATCCAGATTACTTTATAATCCAGCTTTATGAGACAAGCTACAGTTTCCCATGTTCAGATACATATAACGCTAAAACTAAAGGCATCATTTATATTCACCTCCACCCTTATCCTTGAATATTAAGCAGAGATTTCTTGGAGTGTTTCATATTCTTAATGATCGATAATCAAGGGCAAAGCCTGCCTAGATTAAGACCCATGTCATCTGTGTGATGTTTGGGTCAGAATGCAACACGATAATTAATTTATTGTTGTTCAAAATGCTCTTCATGAATTTAAAACTTCTGTGAAACTCAACCTGATAGACTCCCTAATCCAGGGGTGTCAAACTCAATTTAATCGCGGGCCACATCAGCATTATGGCTGCACTCAAAGGGCCGGTTGTAACTTATATATAAATATATAAAATAATGTATTATATTACATTGTTGCCTCTGCATTGGATAATTATTGGATAGGGTAATAACTTCATAATTAACTACGTCTGAAAGCAGACGTCTGGGGAAAATAATTGCAAGTCTCTTCAGTGGGAATGTCACAAAATGATATAAAAAGAAAACCTGGAAAAAAAAGTCAAAATCAAAAAACAGAGGTGAAATTTTAAAAAAAGTAACATTTTTAAGAAAGAGTCAAATTCTGAGAAAAGGGTACATTCTGAGAAAAAAGGCATATTTAGAAGAAAAAAAGTCAAATTCTGAGAAAAAAAGTCTAATTTGAGATGCATTGTGGGACTTGTAGTTTATGGGCAACATGCTTCTGTAAATCATCATGTAACCGTATAATAAACATATTATATTCTTTGCAAGCTCTTGTGGGTCCACATGAAATGAAGTCAAGGGCCGGATTTGGCCCCCGGGCCTTGAGTTTGACACCCCTGCCCTAATCCATCAGAGAACTTATTTAAGACATACAAATAAACCACAGTAACATCACACTTGCTCACACGTTCATAAACTAGATAAATAAATGTAAAGAATGCAAAATAAAGAGATGTACAGCAGATGATATATCATACAAGTCAAGAACCCCTTCCCCGACTGACCAGAGAGCTTTTCAAATATCATGAAGTAGAGATCACATCAACTTCCTGTCCAGTTTAGACCAGGGCGAAAACAGTTTCTGAGTGTTTTAGAAGTAATTTAAAGCGCTTGGGTTTTCTCATATATGTTTCACTTTAGGTGTATGATCAAGTGTTTTAAGTACGAGAAACATTTCCAACCATGATCCGTTTTGAAATCATGCCTTTGCCCAGTGAAATAATGCTGCAGACAGCACCCGTTAGTGTCTGTTAGCTTATAATACCCATCACACAAAATGTGATGACAGAAGCCACACTGTTTGTTTTTTTCGTTTGAGCAGTGCAGGCGATAATGCGTCCTCTCCACCTTGCCGACGCACCGCAAACAGAATCCAGTCTTTCCTTTTTGAGAGGAAGTGAGATGTCCGGTCTGCCCCCTACTGGTGAGAGCTGAGAGAGCATCCTCCCCAGTGCCTACAGGAAGACGAACTCATCACTGTTTCTTCTGTTGTTCATCATGCCCTGTCTGCCGGGGGGCAGGATGTGGGCTGCAGGTCCACTGTTATTGCTGCCGTGGCCCTGAAGTCCAAAATCCTGACTCTTGCCCTCTACGAAGGTAAAGATGGGGTACTTCTCCTTCGATGATGACAGGGCCTGGCGGTGCAACATAATCAAGTTATCAAAAATGTACTAAAACACTTCAGAATATCTAATAAGACTGACAACATTTAATTTGAGCTGTAAACATTTCCATTCCATTTAATTACAAACCTGCTCATTACTTTAATTACATTTTTTTGAATTGCTCATTTATGTTTGAATCATAGCACAGAATTGAAATATATATTCATTTAAATAGATAAATATTACATTACATTGCTTTTAGAATGCATAAAAGAAGGAAAATCTGAAAATGTAACATTGTTCAAGCCCATCAAGTCAAAACAAGGTGCTCATTGTTACAACCCAGACGTTGTATAGCAACATTGTGTTTTCATGTTTATGATGTGATTTAAATCCCTCTGTGGATGGTTGTGGATCTCTCTCTCCCTCTCTTTTGTGAACCTGATATGGCTTTCATCCTTGGCTAAAGGAAATAAAAATGGAAGCACTGAAGAACATTTCCTTAGCATCAAGATAATTCAACCTGATCCTATCGGACGGAAGATATTTTGCTTATTCCAATAGACTAGTTACATTGTTTGTTCTCCTCTGGTAATAAATGCAATCAAATGTAGAGTTAGGTTTTGTCAGCAGGGTGTAAAACCTCACCTCACTGACAGCAGAACATAGAGACTCAAAGTCCTTCTTGTCCCTGGCATAAAAGCCGATGGTACAGCTGGGATCCATGCGGTTGAAGGGCATCTTCTTAGGAGAGCTACAGTGGAACGACTAGAGAGTGACGGAGGGAGACAGAGGTCATTCAATAACAGTCGATAAAAGTTCATGACGGGACATGTGTTATCTGTAATGGTCTGTGCAGTCAAAACACTATTGACAGTGAAAGTCACATGTCTGATTTGATCTGATAAAACGCCAGACAGACTGGTGTGAGAGAGATAGTGACGCATTTTTATAAATAGAAGAAGACAATGCGACCAACCTCCAGTGAGAAGTTGACTTGTGACACATCCACCAAAGGCTGGCTGTAGTGAGGGTCCAGATACAGCAGCTGCTCGTCTAACACACAGGGAGGATACACAGAAAGAGGATTAAAAAGCTGCATTTATGTATAAACTCTCCACCTGTCAAGAGCCAGTCTGTTGATCAGGGTCTTTTACTTTTTCCCTGTTTTTATGCATTCAATTCACCTACTCGACAGTTGTTATTGTAAAGCCCTTTGTGAGCGTTTTTGAAAGGTGCTTTATAAAACCGTTATTCTTATTACTATATTGCTCTCGTGTTAATGTGCTTCAGACATGAATACATTCTTTGCCAAAATGTCCCAGGACTCTCTTTACTTATCAATGTAATATCACAAGTACAGATTGGCTCCTCTGTACTACATTTTGCAAGCTGTATCCTAGGAACACCAGAGGCCTGTACTTCGAAGCTGGTTCAACCTAACCTGGATATGTTTGAGTTAGCCGGTTGGCCTAATCCAAAACATACGCGCTCTCGCTAAACGGTACTACGACGCGGGCTATCAAGTGGATCGCTCAAGCCAGCCGTGCCCTATCTAGTTAGGTGCGCGTTCACATGAAAGGGGTGGTATTTGGAGCATTCGACCAATCACAAACATGGAGAAGCGTACTGACAGCGCAGCGTCATACTTCCTGATTGAAAAGTCAACTATAATATTAGACATATGAAGAAGTTAAACTTTAAACATCCATGACTTAAACACTGTGTCCATGATAAAAGCCACATAGTTGCACCTGCAAGGTGAATACAGCTGGTAAAAGAAAAAGTGTTTGAATTCGTACATTAACAGGTTTATGGTATCACTGCCCCGTCTAAGACACGAGTGGATCTGACTTTAATTACATTTGACTCGAGTGTTTCGTCAACTTAATGTGTTGCTTAAAATAATACTGCTGCATACAGTATGTGACACTGTGAGTGTTGCACGGCCAGATACGGCTCAGCTGACTCAGATAAGGAAATATATGATACATTATGATGTGATATGCATGTGATGTGACTGTACTTAATGTCGCATGATTGTCCATTTTAGTTAATCACGATTAATCGGCAAATAATGCGCACCATTTTTTATCCTGTTCTAAAGTTCCTTAGAGGAATATTTTTCAAGTTTTAATTACTCTTATCAACATATGTGGAACAAATATGCTTTATGCAGGGCAAATGTTTCATATATCATTTGATAATGACAAATATTCACCTCATGAATATTTGACAGCAACAAACCTCCTGAACATTACAAAAATATTCGGCGCTCGAATCAATCTGGAACCTCTCTCATTCGATAATACCCAACCGTACGCTGTCCGTCCCGATGTGGCTCGTGTGTGTGTGTGAGAAAGTCAGTGCATCGCCACGGTTGATCGGCGAAATGTCACTCTCGCTGTTTTCATTTAAACAGCTCCATTATATTCGTTGCCGGCAGCTAGCTAGGGCAGCCAGATGCTAAAAACTGACACATTTAAGGTCGTCCTCATCGAGCGTACCACAGCATAGCACACCGTCCTCTCCGATGGAAGTCGGTGCCTGCGGTGAGCGTGGAAGTGTGGTCTGCGGCAAGCGGCAGCCAGGAGGGCGGAGGCTGTCAGCATCAGGTTGATAGCGGTATTTTTAAACCTCGATGCGGCTCTGTAAAGCTACGGGGGCCGCCGAGGACAAAAATACACATGGCGTTAAAATAATTACGTGGGCGTTAATTTTTTTTGGCGTTGACGGCGTTTAACTTGAACGAGTCCTAAATTTGATTTGATACTGGCTGAGGGAGCATGTGACACTGTGAGTGTTGCACGGCCAGATGCGGCTCAGCTGACTCAGATAAGGAAATATATGATACATTATGATGTGATATGCATGTGATGTGACTGTACTTAATGTTACTCTGATCCGGTTCCTTATGTTGTGCAGATATTTAAGTAAGCTTTCTGAACCCTAACGTTATAATAGTCAGATTGCTCTGAAGATGGGAGGTGATATTCCTTTCTCCTGTAATGACTTGATCGCTTTAAACTCCGCACACTGAGCTCTGATTGGTCAGCAGGCAGTGCTTTCACTGAGTTGAGCTCTTAGCCTGCAACCTAACCTGCTCCGGGGCAGATTAGCCGCACAGCATAAGTTACCATGGAGATCTAGCCTGCTAAAAAGAGAACCAGCTTCGTAGGACCGGAAAGCCGGAGTTTTCCCTGAAGTTAGCCGGCTAAGCGAAAATCCTGCTTCGTAGTATACCCCCCTGGTCCTTCCTCTGAATAAGGAGTTTGTTTTCAAGCCTTCTTTCATTCTTAAAAAAAAGAAAGAAAAATTCTTACCTTGGAAGCCAACGAAGTATAGTGAATGCTTCGGTTTGCCTCCGATGATTCCAATACAACACTCCAGCTTCAGGATGTTCTGTAAATGAAGAAGGGTGTTTTCAATATGAGTCAGAATATATGAAGAAGAACATACGTTTTGCAACAGGATTCAAAGGGAAATATTATTGCAGTAAGCACTGAGGAATCAAAGGTGTGAAAGCAGGATATTCAGACCTTGACACATTCGATGTAGGACGGGTTGAGGACTTCCCCCCCGAGCCGTACAGGCACCAGAATGAGGACGGACTTCCAGGCCTGGCTGGATGGGTCAGGCGGGGTCTGGCTCAGCGACAGGTCACACAAATGCACCACATCCTCTTTGTACACTGCAATGCATGGGAACATAATGATAAATAACATGAAGAAGACTTTTTTGAGGTATTGCCAAAAGAATACATGTTGGGGCAAGGTTATAAACAAAACGGATAACTCTGAACTGGAGAGGAGTTATTATGAAATTTGACAGATATCCGGTCTGTTTTTCTCACCTGTACAATCCTGAGCCACATATACAGCCAGGTTGTGGAGCACAGAGGTTTTGGCTACTGCTTTCCTGAAATTAAATCAATTCATAACGCGAATCAATGTTTATGCATGACAGCTATCTAAATCATTTTGGAAAATAGTCAAACCTAGGTTGTAAAAACACATGCCTGTTCCAACGCCCTTACCGTAGTATGTGAGCCACGATAGAGGGTCCGTACCAGTCTCCAGCCTTCTTCCCTGAACTTTTACCGATGTCCACCAGCTGGTGAAGCCCGAAAGGTGCAGGCGGCTGATCCCCGAACCAGGAGACCAGCTTGTGGTGGAGGGTCTCTGCCTGACTGTCCCTTCTATACTCAGGTCTATTCTTCTGGCTGCACTTGGGTACCTGATCACTCGCCAGGGACTTTTCAGGCGTGTTGGATCCGCGTGGAGAGCCAAAGGAGGGGATGGGGACCCCTCCTGCCCGGGCTGGGGAGCGCGGTCTGAACACCTCAAAGTCCACTTCAGTGAGCTGCTGAGCGTCTGGCCAAGCCCAGTCTACAGAGCACAAAGAGGCTTTTAGTCAGGAACTAAGGAAATCCAGGCAAAGAGGGCTTTAATGATCAGAGAGTAAACATATTTTGAATGCCATACTACAGTACAATGGACACAATGAAAATGTTTTAGGAAAAGAAAGAATGAGATGGAGTAGAGGAGAAAAGTACAGTGCAGGGGGCCTTGAGACAGACAAATATGTTCTGCAATAAAATAAACTGAACTTTCTGCAGATATAATGTTATATGCATCACAACACTGAGAGATAACTGTATTGGTTTCCCGGAAAGATAAGCAACCCCTTCTAAAAAGGTCCCAATTGGCTTACACTGTAATACAAATTAACCTATAGTGTGTAACTGAGGGCAACCAACCTCTGGGCATCAGATGGACCAGCAGCCCCTGCACCAGCAGCATCTGGCCGCTGCGCAGCATGCAGCCCCAGCCACAGTCTGTGGTCAGGGTGGAGCCGTCCAGCTGAGGGAACTCCCTCCTGTAGGTCAGCCAGATCCTGGAGACAAAGGCCAGACGAAACCGCTCCACCTCATCTGAGAGGAGGGGAAGGGATGAGGACGAGACCAGGGAAAAAGAAAAAACCTTTTCAATGAGTTAAATCAAACCTTTAATGATTTGTCTGTATTTTAAAGAAGGTCTGTTGTTTAAATGTTGGATCTGATCTTTGTAATGTCAAAAAAAATTCAAGATCTGTTTAATAAAAGTGAGGAAGAATTTTTTTTAAGTCATCTGCTTGGTGTTTGTTTTCTGATTTAAAGCCAGCAACCGTTCAAAGGAAAAGGGTTTACACTGCTGTGGTTAACCAAAACCCACATGACAACAACACCTGGAGTCTCTCTTTAGAGAACAGCATTGACTGCTAGGCATTTTTAATCTTGAGATTTTAATATACGTTGTGCATTTCGTGCTTACCTTCACTGTTGAGCAGATAGGAGTTTCCCAGGACGATTACTGGCGAGGTTTTGTTGAATGAAGTTTTAGATTTGACAGTCCAGCCTACAGAAAGAGGAGCATTTAAAAGTAAAGTTGGTGTAATAACAAATACAAAGCGCTGAATTAGAGTATTTTGCCACTGCCAACCTCCTGTCCCTCCCCACCCGGACCAACCTCAAGTCTTGGGGCGACAGAGCCTTCTCCGTTGCTGCACCCACCCTCTGGAACTCACTACCCCAATCCATCAGAAATTCTTCCTCCCTCACAGCATTCAAAACATCACTCAAAACCCACCTGTTCAACACTGCATTCAACCACTGACCACCCCCCTCCCCCCGTATTTTCTCTGTTTTGTTTATCTCTTTTTGTATTTCTTTGTCTTTTTTTTGTTGTGTTTTCTTAATTCTCTGTCAAAGCGTCTTTGAGTTTCATGAAAAGCGCTATAAAAGTCCCATGTATTATTATTATTATTATTATTATTATTTTAGATGTTTCTCTTGTTCTTTACAACATATTAACCATAAAAAAACAGATTTGACCAGACTTAATAAACTGTGTATGTATAAATGTACTATAACTGTACACAAATACATATATACAGAAATCTTAATCAAAAGCCAATGAACATTAGAGCAGCACCCACACACTCTTCCTCAAAGACTAAGTACAAACCATATTTGACGTTGTTCCACGCTGTCATCAGTTTGGATTTCAGTTTGTCCAACTCGTCCGGCTCTCCGTTGGCCTCTCTGCCGGGCTCTGTGGTCGGGGCCGGCCTGAGACCGAAGCTGCCCTGCCGCTCGAGGGGCTGCGGCCTCCGGCTCTCCACCAGCTCCTCCTGCATCACCACCCCCACGTACTGTACTGCGCTGGGGGAAACCGAGTTCATGCCGCTGAGCACTCAGAGCTCAAGTCCAACGCTTCTCATTGCAACATAGAACTGAAAGGGGAAAGGGAAGGAGGTAATTATTGTCTGCTGACAGGTGTTCACATTCTTCACTGCAACACTCTTTAATCAACAACATTTACTCAATAACATGCATTTGTACATTTTTAAACCCAATATATTTCATCTAATATTTTTTTATTTCTGTCTACTGCTTAGAATAAATACTGCATGTCTGGAAGAGGGACATCCCTCCGTTAATCTTGACGTTTCTCCTTTTTTCTTCCCTGTTAAAGTTTATTTTAATTGCAAAGCTCTCTGAAGTCGATTATTAATCTACAAGTTAAGGAATATTATAAATATATGTTACCACTTGTCAAGAATAAATGACATTTCAAACTCAAACCAGATGGTTTTATTAATCTGTGTGACGGAGTTACTGACTCCGCCACTGACAGCGCACACACACACACACACACACACACACACACACACACACACACACACACACACACACACACACACACACACACACACAGGTCCTGCTCTCTTCCGTGAAATGAACCATGCAATTTATTATTTATTTTCGCGTTTGTTAATTATGGGGAATGATTATGTTAAGAGGTAGTTAACCTGTTTATGTTTGGGTCGGATTTTTATGTTGACAATGTGGTTTTGAGCTAATTGTGTCACCTGTTGACGGTAAATCCGGTGGGAGGGGCTATGGGTTCAAAAGGGACGGGGTTTGGCCCTGGAAGTGGTCACTCGGGAAAATGTTGCAGTGAAGGCAACAGCTGGGACGTGTTCGAGAGATCGTTGCAGAGAAGGCAACAGCAGAACACGTTTACTCTCCATGAGCGATGGACGGCCTGATTTGGTCTTTTATTTTGTTTGTTTAAGTTGTGCTGTGTCGCTATTTTTTTGTTGCTGCTGTAATTAAAGTGTTGGAGCTTAAAAAAAACGACTCGGCCAGTGTTTCGAACGGACAAATAGAACCCCGTCATAATCTGTAAAATGGAAACAGCACAACCAGAGTCTGTAAGCCAAATAATCACTTCCTGAAAGATATAAATAACTGCAACGTAGTCGGAGTAAACTTCCCAATGCACAACACACAAAGGAAAACACCCGTGACTCCACCCTGCCCAGAAACTGATGAGTAGTAGTTTCAACAGGGAACAGAAGCACGGTGTGGATTGCACTAAAGGGAACATTTCTGTGAAGAAAAGCCATTGGATCAGCATTTGACAACAGGCATCGAAGGGCTTTTTCAGCGGCTGTGAAAGTCATATGACTGTGGTGGCTGTCATCATTCCTCACAGCAGATCAAACACTTAATGCAAATACTCACTACACTTGTCATGTGAGCGTGGTGACTCTTAACTATAAGGCAACATACTTATTTGTAATTAACATCCTCACATATATTCCCATGCATTTGTTTGGTCCTCGACATCAATAAAATAAAGTCAACAAAACATGTTTTAACTCGACATCCATGACCAATTCTAAACTGACAGCCTTACTGTTACACCTCCTTTAAACACAGCTAATACTACATACCTGCTGTAGAAACCAGTTAAGAAGGTCAAAACTTTGGAGTATATTGACTCATTCCAGCAATGTCCTTAGTCTTCATCCACGACAGCAGTCTTCAAAAATAAATTAAATGTACTGCTTGCTAAAGCTAAGCTAAAGGTTAGCATTGTTGACGCTAGTCCCCGGCGCTAGCTACCTAACATTCATACCGGACAGAGCGATGATATTGACTTTTCAACAAAACGCAGTTGGTGTCAGTTTGTTGGGCATTCTTAAATCCAACCAAGAAGCTAAATTGTACAAGCTATGGTGAAAATAATCCAGTACATTGCGGCGTTTGGTGCCCTGACGAACAACCGCTTTAGCGACCCCCTTTTGACAGCAAGAGCAGAGAACGTTTACTTCCTGATGTCCTTTCCTGCTTCAACGCCATTGGTTGAGAAAGCTGACTGTAAAATACAGTCTACGGATAATAATCGAATAAAATTAGCAGTGTGTTATTTACTCGAGTTATATCATATCTAACCCATCACCAGTGGTGGAAAAGTACTCAGGTCATTTACTTGAGTAAAAGTAGAATTTCTATGGTCTTAAAATACTCCATGACAGGTACAAATCCTGAATTGAAAATGCTACTGAAGTAAAAGTACAAAAGTATTATCAGTAAAATGTTCTTCGTAGGCTATATTGAAAGTAAAAAATGTTAAAACAATATATTCAGTTTTTATCAGTAGCAAACATGTCCAATTATTTTAATGTTGTAGTTTCTCCATTGGGAGTCAATTTTATATACTTTTACATTTCTGATTTTAATACTGGGTATATTACATGTACAGTAGCCTACAGTATATCACATCATTTGTTTTTATATTTCAAAAATAACTGGTAACTATAATGATTAAATAAATATAGTACAGTAAAAATTAAATGACTTGCCTTCATAATGTGGTAGAGTAAATATAGCATAAAATACATGTACCTCAAAATGTACTGAAGTATAGCACTTGAGTGAATTGACTTAGTTACGTTTCACCACTGCCTATGGGCTACAAATCAAATGATAGTATTGTCCAAAACAACAATTAGTTTTGCATGTGTATTGTGTATGTGTGTAGTGCATAGCATATCCTGAATTTCCCTATGGGTATCAATAAATAAAATCTTATCGTATTTAAGGTGTATACTATGACATAACATGTGATAATAACAATTGTATTTTTGTTGTACCTTTAAAAAAATAATAAAATGGAGAACGGACAATACCAACAGATAAACCTAAATGGAAAACACCAAATCAACTTTATTAGTTCAATGCCATGACATGTAAGTTATTTGTGCTGTGAAATTATTTTTGTATTTCTTATTGTCTGTGTGAAGCCTAAAGTGTTAACTGTGATAAGATAATGTAAGGTGTGTTCAGCATTTGCACAACAGATTCAAATCACAAAAGGGTTTTGGAACAAATCTCAGAATTTTATTCCACATACTGCACTTCAGGTGTCTGCATTTGAATCACATCTATCACAAACAAAATGCCTCATGGTACAAATAAATACACTTCAGTGAACAGAGAAATGTGGAATGCTTTTTATAATGGACTTTTGTGTTCATTTGTAGAATCCATATATGTATACACTATATTTTCTTTTTCTTCAAAGTAACTTACAAACAATACCAGCAAATGAAGATTTCCTTTTCAAATAAAGTGCATTTATACTACTATCGCTGTCAATCACAAAAAAAATCTCAAACATGTAACACTAGCATAGACATCATTGATTGGGAAAAGGCCTGAAAGAGGGCATAATAGCTGTATAAGATTACATTACAGTTAGTTTTTCCAATCAGGTGATCAGAGCTGACCTGATGACTCATTTATTACATCAAGATAAAAAAGAACTGCGTCCTATCAGTAGAATATATAAGACAGTATATTATATTAAAAATGTTAATCCCTATTCCAGAAGATACAATTAACAGTCACGCGAAGAACACAACAACAGAAAGGGAATTAATCCATGTTTCAAGTGTCCATTTGATAATAACTGCAAATATGTTGTCATTAAAACAAATGCATAATCAGTAACCCTATGGCTAATAAAGTCCAATCTGCAGTATTTTGGTGGTCTTGGCTTGATTACTAAAAAGAACATTTTATGGAAACATGTTTAATAGTCGATATGTTGTCCACTGGAGGGCAGTAGTGTACAATGCCACACAAAAAGAAATGGTTAGTGCATGGCCGGGACTTTCTCATGTCAAAAGATTGGTACAACCTCAAACATTGTTAGATTCAAGAATAAATTAATAACAGCCTTCTTTTAAATAAAAACTACGAATGTAAAAAGACCAGCCAAATCGACTTCCCACAGAACAGAATAGCTATTAGTCACATCCAGCTCTTTGTTTCAGTTTTTCCAACAAATAAAAAACAAAATTATGAGCAACTGCTCCCAGCATAGCAAAACAGATTGGGAAATTTGTTTAGACTTTTCCCTTTTGGACTTAAAAAACAAATTCCAGTCAATTAACTTCTTCCTCTGTGTGAAGTTGCTGTTGTTGGTTGAATCAGTTTACATTTGTAGACCTTCAAATAATCAAAGTTGTTTTAATAAATAACTGTCACAGAGTGAGGTATCAAATCAAAGATGGATTAAATGATTTGACAGATCTACTTCCTTCAGAAAATCAGCTATTAGCAGTTTAGTGACAGCAGTCATCACCACATCTGTAATTGATTTGCATAAGATTATGTACAATGGATGGTTACTGAGAATTAACTACTAAGGATATGAATACAACAGTGACGAGAGCACAAGTTGTTTGTCAGGAGAACATTTTAAACTTTTCAGCACTCTTGCTGAGATTATTGATTCGCAAATCTTTGTCAGTATATGTTACAATGTGAGCGTTACATGAATCAATCTTGACTACCTAACACGACAGTCATTCTGATTATACTGCAGATAAACTTGTTTGATATACAGTACCATGCCCATATCCACTACTCCTACCTTAGCTAAAGAGCCCTTTAACAAACACAATACAGTATGCTACATCCATGACTGCCTGATTTTCCTGTTGTGGCTCAAAACAACATATGGATCCACCCAATGTGTGCTTGCAATCCTTTTAATATATCCACATAAGTTATCACTGCGTGGTTTGTAAATAAAGTAGCAGTGAAGCCTGTAACTGTTTACTGGATGGATCTGCTGCCAGTTTTCTTTCAGTTATGATGGCCCTTGCTGAGTGTTATTGCCGCTTAAGAAGACACACGTTCTCACACACCTCTTAAGTCACTCACTCGCACACACACTCACGTCCCAATTCATGGAGCATGGGTTTAAATGCATGAAAATTAGCTGCTGACATTGTTGCCTCCTGTGGCAGTGTGTGTGTGTGTGTGTGTGTGTGTGTGTGTGTGTGTGTGTGTGTGTGTGTGTGTGTGTGTGTACATGTGTTTGTGTTTCGGCTGCAGTCAGAGGCATGGGGAGAAAAAGAGCTGTGGTAGCCCTCCTGCAAAGGGGAGATAAGCGCTGAGCCTGAGCTCTGTCAAACTCGCTTTCCTATGCAGACGGACACAGCCTTCAAGAACCACCAGGAATAGACCCAAGGTGGCTTCATACACACACATACACACACACACACACACACACACACACACACACACACACACACACACAATCCCATGCGACAGACAGAGCTAGACAGTGCTTGACGTGACATCCAGTGACAGTGGGCCTGCTCTGGATTTGTCTGACCGTGCACAGTAACTCAGTAAACTGCTGGATGAAGAAGAAATGAGCTTTATCATGTTTACCCCGCTGTAGCCAAACTGAGGCAGTGTGTCATTTCTGTAGCTTGATGCAAAATTACAATTTGACTGTGACTCAGTTCATCATTGTCCTGTTTGAAAAGCAGTACATTGAAAAAGGGCAGCTTGAAAGACACAAATAGAGTGACTGGATTTGGTATTCACAGTTTTCAGCATGTTTTGATTGGTAAAGCACTTGTTGACCTTCTTGTATCTTTAATAGATGTACAGTACATACCATAGGACATGCATTCACATAGACCCACACACATATACATCTGATAAAGTGTTCCACATTACGTTAAGAGTCTTCTTATTAAATACTTTAAAATAGAAAATCAACAGATAATGCACCTTAACAGTAGATTATTTTTCTCCTGGTTTTAAGTTAGAATCAGTCAATGATTGGAATCAATAAATAACATTTTATATACTCTGTCACTGGAATGTACATTGTTTTTAAGTGCTTGACTTCTATTACATTGTTCTTCCAAAAAAAAGGCATTTTTTTTTCCTTTTACTCTTTTAAAGTCCCATTTGGTCACATTTTTGACTGGCTGCTACCTTTTGCAGCCCTCTCTAGTGTTGAACCAGCTGGACTCTGGGTGACCACCGAAGCCCCTCGACCTCCTGCAGGAGTGTCAGACTTTCCTGCTGAGCCTCCATGCCTATCCTCGGCTGCTTTAGTCTGCAGGTCTTTGCTCTTGGACGATTCCTGGGAGCCAAGCTTGATTGGCCCGAGGACATTTTTGGCCACAGTGGTCAGCTGGCTGACGAAGCTCGTCTTTTCACCGGGGGAGACAGGCCTGGACTTACAGAGGGAAGGTCCGCAGAGGGACGGGGCGACAGAAGTCGGGGAGGGAGAGGGGGAAGGCGAATGCTCCTCCACCACCTCCAGACGACATTTGTCCTCCCAGTCTAGGGTTCCCCGGTAGCAGTTGACCGGCCCAAGCCCCTGCCTTACCTTGCCCAGCGAGAGCGACGGCCCATGTGGGGGGACGACTGGAGCGAGAACGCGAACTGGGAGTTTGGGGCTTTTGGAGCCAAAATCTGGAGTCCTTGAGTCAATGCTCTCTGCTCCTGCCTTTCTCAGACTGTCCCCCATACCTGGTGGTTTAAAGGTTTTGTTCATGCTGAGAAAACCGGCTTTCACTGCGTTAATGGAGATTGATTTATCTGGAGTTGAAGCAGAGCTCTTAGTGAAGGCGGGACTAAGCGGACCAGGCCTGTTTCTGTTATCTCCTTCCTGCTTTGGTTCAGTTCTGCCCCACAGCTGCTCCTGGGGCTCTCTACTGTAAGGTGAAAAATGTTTGGCTGCCTGGTAGTCTTGCTGTTTTGAATTCAAGTCTGACGGACTCTGGGGAATTCTTTCAGGTCCCTTATGACCACCGAGACTTCCTGTTGTTTTGGTAGGGGTGCTGGAAGTTGTAGTTTTTGTGGTTTCTGCATTTAGTCTGGAGCTCTGGCCAGCCTGCGGGCTAAAGGACAGATCACTTGTTTGAGGTTTTCTTGTTAACGGTGACTGGGATGATGTTCCTCCAAGCCGACCCAATCTCTCCAGGACTGAATCAGTCGCCCTGTCTTTCTCCCTTTCCCTTTCCCTTCCTCTCTCCCTCTCTTCCCTATCCCTCCCAGCCAGCAGTGTTTCCCTGCTTAGCGGTGACTCTTGTCTCCCTAGTCTCCTTACAGGCTTCAGGACACCTGTCTCTGGACTTGTAGAGGATGAGGGCAGGGGTGGAGGATTCTGAGGCAAATTTTCCCCCTCTGTCTCCAGCAGGCTCTGGAGGCCGAGCTCACAGAGGAAAGCATCCTTACGATACTCAGAGTGCTGCACCTCTAGGCTGTGCTTCCTCAGCGGACCCCCGAGCCCCCCAGAGCTGGACTGGGTCAGAGGCGAGCCCAGCTTCTCTGCTGACTGCACCCGTTTGAGAAGAGGCGATCGGGGGGGTTCAGCACTCTTGGGCCTTGGACGGACCACCGGTGGCGAGGAGTGGAGCTTCACGGGAAAGGACTGGGTGGTGTTGGAGCTCCCCACCGTGTGGCCAGGCAACGGTGGAGGAGAAGACTGGGTAGGAGAGGGGGTGTGGGCGAGAGGGGACAGGGGGATGTTACCTGCAGACTTACAACGGGCAGAGCGATACTGCCGGTGGAGTTTGGGGGAGAGGCCGTGCAGGGAGCTGGGCCTCATGTGCTGAGAGGGAGCGGGGGAGTTTGGGGTGCTGGAGGCTGGAGAGCTGCTCAGAGAGGAGGCACCTACGAGAACACAGAGCAGGAAAGATCAGTTAGTATTAAAAAGAATCCAAGAGGAAGAGACCCACTGCTGGTTTAAAAGTAACACGATTTCAAGGCTTTAAATAAGCTCACTTTCCTTTCCCTACGATGTGTTTTGGAACTCCTAATTTTTTTAATGATGTCTTTTTGTTTTCTTTGCAGTATTTAATGTAATCTTTCTAATCGATCGGAGTTAATTTATCTTTTTGAACTCTTGTATGTGCATTGTTTATTTCCAGTGTCCTACCCAGGTATGAGGACTCAGGGGTGGAGCGGTAGCCCTGCGTCGGGGATCGGGCAGACAAGCTGTGAGTTGGAGAGCCAGGCAGACTCTCACTGGAGGACAGGGAGCGATTCAAACAGGACAGGCTGCGGCTGGTGTGAAGCAGATTGGACTGCTTTGTGATCTTACGGAACAAGGAGCTACGCTTCTTACTGCAGGACAGACAGACAAAGAAAAGAAAGAAGGATTTTAAGTGGGATTGACATAATATAATTTATGTTACACGTTTCACCTTGTAATTCTATCCAATGGGCTTTGCCATTTGAACATTTCCCAGAGCATATTAGAAATAGTTTTACTTTGAGTATTGTGTTTTTATCGAGTTACAACTAAAATCAGGTACCTCTCCTGGCCGTCCTTGCCCATGGTCCTCTTGCTGCGTCGAGCCATCTTACACTTGTAGCTGGCCTTGCGAGCGGGCCCCACTTTAATGGAGGTGTTCTCAAAAGGAGTGGTCGTCACCGTCACCTTGTTTCCACTCTACACAGATAAATAATAATGAATAATATTCTACATTGATCCATTTTAGTATCACAAACTGACAAAATGTTATCTTTGTCTACAGAATGAATTAGCATGTTTAATGTGGAGTTGGAATAAATAAAGAGCCACTGAACTCAGTTACAAAAATACCCTTTTATTTGAAATTGAAAACAAAGAATAAATACAGAGAAAAATACATATCATCTGAATACGTTGCCTACCTTGAGGATGAGCTCCACCACTTCAGTGTGGACCAGACCGTGGACAGACTCCCCGTTGACATGTGTGATGAGGTCACCGGCACACAGGCCAGCTTCCTGTGCGGGGCCGCCCTCCTCCACATGCTGCAGAGTCACACAAAACATTCAAGTTCACAACAGGTCAAAATGATTTACATGCAAACAGTCAGAGTGCAGGACTTGGATCTTAGACAGTGGGTGTTTCTCAATGTCGATTACGCTTCCTTGGTAGGACATGTCTTCTGAGTCAGGTCCTTCAGAAGCGAGGCAAGAATCCTTCCTAGCCTCGGAAAACGAAGAATGGTTATCGGGTGTGCAGGTGTGCGTCATATTCGAGGCCCCGCCTTAAATGGAGCGCGATTTCCGCCAAAGATTTGGGAAATTGGTCCGTGCGCAAAGCATTGTGGGGATTTTAAGACCGCGGAGGATAAACATGTGCAGCCTCGAAATTTCCCGCAATGAAGGACGCCGGCCTCGGTAGAATGCCAAGGATCCTGGACATTGGTACAGTCCTTCGGCGGCACTCAATGACGTAGCATCCAATAGTGGCTCTGGAGGAGGACTTTTCTTGGTTCATATATTGACTGTTTGAATGTGAAAATAGTTAAAATATAATTGAGAAAGGCTGTCACAATTACACAGAGTCCTAACCACAAAATTATCAAAAATAAATAAAAACAATTAAAAGAAAAAGCAGCAAAGATATAATGACTGTACAAAAATAAAACAAATGTATGTTACTACTACGTTGAAACATTTTTGCAGGAAACAAACCTGCTCTTGTTCATGTTTTAAAAAAACATCTGTTGGGGACTGATGGCCAACATGAAGCCAAACGCTGACCGCCTGTAACCTGAGACCGTCAGCCCCTTGGCAGCAGGTTTACAGCGTTAACACAGGCTCAGAGGAAGTCAACAGCAGAAACAATATTTGAACATATTAAAAGGAGTTCTTCAAGGCAGATATAGCAACAGTAAAAAAAGGTGATGGTCAAAGCACCCTTGCAGCTCCGCCGTAGTGGCTCATCACAGCCTGCAGAGAGAAGCAGAGCGCTGTATTACAGCTGATTGTTACGTCTCTCTCTGTGTGTGTGTGTGTGTGTGTGTGTGTGTGTGTGTGTGTGTGTGTGTGTGTGTGTGTGTGTGTGTGTGTGTGTGTGTGTGTGTGTGTGTGTGTGTGTGTGCTTCATGCACGTGCATGTGTGTGCGCCGTGCGTGCATGTGCATCGTGCGTGTGTGTGATGTAGGTACAGATGTTATCATCAGCTGGAGGGAGAGTGTTTCATTCTGATGAATCAGATCAGCTGCAGGATAATCCGTAATGANACATGTGCAGCCTCGAAATTTCCCGCAATGAAGGACGCCGGCCTCGGTAGAATTCCAAGGATCCTGGACATTGGAACAGTCCTTCGGCGGGACTCGATGACGTAGCATCCTTGAAATAGTGGCCCTGGAGGATCCTTCCTCGACATTGAGAAACACCCAGTATCTTTAAAGACTGGAAAAATGAGTCTTAAAATAATCCTGAAACCTTTCAGTTGAGATCTATTTATGTTTGTGTCAGATTAGAGGAAAGGATTAATTAGATTATTTTATAATACAACGTCTACTTTATTTAAAAATAAAAAAATAACTGCAACAGAATGCTAAATCAAAGCATCTACACACACTGTGTTGTAAAAAGCCTTAATTAAATTGGCACAGCTCCTATGCCTTTCCTGTCTTCTCTAGAGAATCTAAAGGCCCGCTAAAGTTCCAAGCCAGTTAAATAAAGGATTAAAATGTTTAACAATACAATGAGCCTTGGAATTTTTGGTCATGACTAATTCATCACAAAGCTAAGTACAGAACAGTTCTCTTTTATGGTCTCATAACATTAAACTGGTCAAATGTTAAAGGGGACCTATCATGCAAAATGCACTTTTGTACGTCTTTTATACATGAATATGTGTCCCCGGTGTGTCAGGGAACTCACAAAGTGTCAGAAAACACAACCCTCTCTATTTTCCTCCATACCCAAATCTCTAAAAACGGGGCTGCAACGGATCTGATACAGACTGATACATATTTGAAAATTCTCTGACGTCAGGAACGAGGAGCTCCGCCTATATGGCCAACCCTCCACCTATCAGGGGAATGTGGGGTTGGGCCACGGCCGGCCATTGCTGCTCGAAAGCGCTGGAGACGCTGTAGTACATATGCCAGGCCTGTAGGTGGTGCTGTAGTCTGCCACAAAAGCAGCGAAGAAGACTTCCCGCTGTGGCTCTTTTTCTCCCTCCCCGAGGCAAGCGTTTGCGCCTCCTGCTGCTGTAATTTAATGGAATCCCTCCCCGTCGAGGCAAGCACTGTAATTCTCTCCGGTTTGCCACCAGCAGATGACAAACACCCACCTCTCCGCCTCTTCCAAGGAACGAGGGGACCGTGCGGCAGAGTTTCAGTTAGATTTTTTTCCGCCGGTCAACATGTCCGTTAAAGTTTAAATCTTCCGGACAAAATTAGAAAAGTGCCGGTCAGAGGTCTTCTTTGTTATTTATTGAGCTTTAAAACAAATGAATAATGACTCTATATAATCATATAAGAATATAACACAGAGGACGGAGATCTCTTTTTCTCCCCCTCTTCTGACAGCCCAGCAGCTGATCTCAAAGCATGCTCCCCTTTCCTGCAGGGGGCGTGGTCAGCTGCAGCTCATTTGCATTAAAGCTATGTCACAGAATCAGCCCCCTGCAAAAACAGGGCTGGAAAGAGCAAATAGAGCAAAATGAGGCATGGCTAAAATGCATGACCTGTTTGGCATTTTGAAGAAAAAAAATTCACATACATGTTTTATATAGGTATGGCCCTACAATATATTGTTCAAATATAGCATGATAGGTCCACTTTAAGTAAAACGGAAATTATTGCAACGACTGCTAAAGTGTAGGTTTTTCTAAGTCAATTATGCCACCTAAACCCTAGACTCAAAAACCATCCCTTTTAAATTCAGAACCCTACATTCAGCTCAACTACTACTAGATTCTTACCCAAACAATATGATGCACGCTGTAGATGTCACTGTCTCCAATGTAGACCCTAATGGCCCTGAGAGTGAAGCCGTACTTCTTCCCAGAGCGCTGGATGGTGATGGGGGAGCGCAGCACGCTGACGGCCGGGCAGAAGTCCCTGCTGGGTGAAGAGTCCCGGGACGAGGGGTTGGAGGAGAAGGAGTGGGGAGACATGGGGCTGGCCAGCGGAGAGAAGCCACCATGCTGCTCCACTGGAGAGAAAATAACATCCTGTGTAAGTGTCTAAAAAAACGAATCCATTCCATTATGATTCTATTCTAACCTTTCCCTATGTATTGCTCACCTGATGGTATGATGACGGACAGGGCTGTGGCAGAGGCTGACTTTATGACCTTGTTTCCAGCCCTGGAGTTGCGTTTCTCTCCCTCACCAGACAACTGCTGATGGCGCGCCCTGCGGAGGACCAGGTCGTTGGTGGCCCGGGCCCCCAGAGGGTCACACAGAGGAGTCATCACATCACGATCGGCTGCTGCAGGACCTGAGGATAATATGGCTATAGCCGTGCTGACTCCTGGGGTCTCTCCATGTCGAGGGGATTTGTCTGCAAGGATGAAGAGTCAGGTGGAAATTATAGCTTACCCTTCTCTTGCGTTAGGTCATACCCCCCTTCCTATACTATTTTCGGTCAAAGTTGACCAGTGTGTTTTGCACAGCATTTCTCTGGAACCCCTTATCCAATTTTGATGGTTGACATCTCATTTGAACAGTCAAAGCAAGTAGAATCAAGGGGTGGCAGACAGAATGACACCAAGGGTGACTTTCATGTTATAATTGGGCAGTAAGTTCAAAGACAGTGCTTACTGTACATTACTGTATATTATAAAAATGCTTGCCATGTAGGCTGTGTTTACTGGAGATGGAATTGCTTTAGTTGGTGTTTTAGCTGAGATTCTTCCCGCTCCAATGATGTATGGGATCTATTGATTTGATACAAGCAAGCCGGTGTTTCATTGTGTACTTTCAACTACAGTATATGGTCCGGACCCACCGGTGGGCCCATCAAGTTCAGCATTCACTGCATTCACTGTGATGTATATACATAAAATAAGACACTGATACTGGGGCCTCTCCCTCAGGGGCCTCTTCCTGGTCTGTTGACTGTTGGTCAGGCTCATAGTCTGGATCGCTGTTGTCTTCCATTTCTGAGACATCGTCCTCTTCATCTGGTTCAAAACATTTGTCCAGAGCCTCTAATCGGTTGCCTACTCATTGTGTCCATGAGTCAAATGTGAGCAGGGCACAAATATAACTGCATAAGAGACAGTAATGGAGGGGCATTTACTGCGAGAAAGTGAGAGATTTTTCTTTCATGAGGGGCACAGAGCTCGCACCTGGGAGAAGGTATGATGCATTGTATCATACAGCGTGAGAAAGTGTGAGGTTCCTGTAACTGTACATTGTTTTGTCTGGAAGGTGTGGGGGGACATAAGCACAAGAAGTGTGTGTGTGAGAGAGAGTGAGAGTGAGAGAGAGTGTGTGTGTGTGTGTGTGTGTGTGTGTGTGTGTGTGTGTGTGTGTGTGTGTGTGTGTGTGTGTGTGTGTGTGTGTGTGTGTGTGTGTGTGTGTGTGTGTGTGTGGAGATGTTTTCCACTGAACATAATACACTCATACCCATTCATTTCCTATGGCGTTCATGGGTGTTTCACTGTTGAATAAGTGGTTATCATCAATTGTATATGTTCAGAGGCCTAGTGTGGAGGATAACATAAGGTCTTGAGGCAATTGGATGAAAAACACAATATTTATGATCAAAAACAAAGTTACTCGGTCACTTTTGACCCGAAACACAAGAGAAGGGTTAAGATTAAAGTAGCACTTAGAGCTGAAAACCGTAATGCTGTGATTTGTCCAACTGAGTCAGAAGTAGTCATCTAATGTATTACAGGAGGGTTTTTCACTTCCTCCACTCTTAGGCCCTCCTGTTGATTTCTCTGACTGCTTTATTCTTTACCATTTATTCTCTTGACTATTTTCTCTCCTATTCTTTCCTCTCCCATTACCTTTCACTACCTCCGATACTTCTCCCTGCACACACACCTGCTCCGTTGATCTCCTTCAGACTGTTCCTCTGCTCCAGGAGGCTCGGGGAGGGGACGCTGGTCCCATCCAGGGAGGTTCCACGGACCCTGATGGGTGCCTGGCGGGACAGGAAGTCAGGCTCAGTGTCTAGAGGCAAGGCAAAACGATGTGTATCCATCAGTGCTGAGAAGCGCCGGCGAGCACCAAGAGGGGGGCTGGCATCCCCGTCCATGTAGAGGGACTCTGAACAAGACAGGCGCTTCCTGCAAGAGAATACAGAAACACATGCATATGAGATGATGCACACAGTGTTCTGCCTGCGAGGGAATAAGAGGCTACAGCCATGACAGCAGCTCAGTAAGACTGTGCTTATACAAAGTGGTTATTTTCAGGGTAATGCTAAAGTCAGCATGCTAACATGCTGATGAGAACCATGTAGCATGCTAACATTTGCTTATTAGCACTAAACAGTGTGCAACTAAAGCTGATGTTAGTTTTACATGTATTTGGTCATAAATCGGATTTACATCTTGACCTAATGAAGGCGCTTGATATAAATGAAGGGATGGCCAAAATGATTTGCATTCATCCTTAGAGGGACATGAAAGTGTGTACCAAATGTCATCATTAGCAGTCCAATAGTTTTCAAGGGATTTCACTTAAAACACACATTTGATAATGATGGTCCACTAGACTAAGCCAGTTATATAGTCAGTTCTATAATTCAGTTTGAAGACAGCCCCCACTTGACCAAAGGGCTTTGCGCAGTATTGAACACATATTGACCTACATAAACACACAGAAAGGCAGAAAAAAATATAATATTTGTTTTTGCCTGGATTTGAAACAATGAATAACTTGGTTGGTTGCCAAAGTCAGCAGAAATACTCTCTTGGGATATTGAATGTCTGTGCATAATGGCATGGCAACTAGAGCTGCAACAATTAGTAGAGCAATCAAAGATTCAGTCCACAGAAAAATAATTGTCAAATAGTCTACTAATCGTTTAAGTATTTTATCATGCAAGAATTGCAGAAAAGGCTGTTTTTAGCCTCTTAAATATGGATGTTTCCTTCATTTCTCTGTTTAATATCATATAAAACTTAATATCTTGGGATATCTGACAAAACAAAGCATTTCAATGTTCTAGATATAAATTAATCTGAACTTTGAAAATCTGGTAGGACACACCTTTTATAGCCCAAATATTTATTGATTACTCTCGATTTTGAAAATAATTGTTAGTTGCGGCCATGAGTGAGTAACACTTAATGTAAAAATACTTTTGTTAGTTAACACATTTAATTAAAGCAATGAATGAATGTAATGAGCTGTAGCCAAAAAGCAATCATAGCCTAGAGATACTAATATTTCGTACTTGATATGGGAAAGTGAAAATCCAATATGTAAGGTAGAAAATGATGAGCCACCTTCACGTATCACGTTTTCTTACTATTATGAATGCAGAATGTATGCATGAATGATTTTATTTTACATATGAACGCGAAGAGATTGAAGTCCAGCCGTATGCTTCCTGAAGATTGGGGTGAAATGGAGTTATGAGAAGTAATAGGAATCCCTTTCTGCCTCTATGCTCTCAATCAGAAATGTGTCCGTCAACAATGTGTCTGGGCTCAGCAAATTGTAGTTTTTGTTAGCTGCTCCGAGACACGACACGCAAAGCAACAAAGCAGAATAATGTTCACCAAATACAGAAGTCACTTTCCAATCCAATATAAATATTCTTTATCTGAGTAAGACAGATTTTTACTACATCAGTAGACTTATATTTGTAAATTAACTTCACAATGAAAGGTACACATTCAGTCGCATTAAACCTCCTGTATTCAATAGTTATTCTCCTTTTGTGTTTTTAATTGTAAAAATAGGCACTAGATAGATTTGAGTGAGGAAATCTGCTACATATTTATCAACCAATTTGAAAAAGTGACTTATCAGAGGCATATTGTGTTTCTGTGAGTCATATCCATCCAGTTTCACCAAACTAGTTTCCCAACTTTGCAGATGTGGGATCTGATGCCTGTTGAGTGTGAGCTCTCGCACAAAGATCTTTTTATACAAGAAGTGTCAAAATTGGTGTCAGAGAGATAGAAAGCAAAAATTATGCCGGCACACTTGGATATGTGACAGCAATGCTGCAGAGAGAGAAAAATAACTTCAGGAAACTACCTTCTGAACAAACTCGTCTTAAAGGATCAGTCCCCCCCAAAATAATAAAACTAAATGTTTCCTCTGCCGTGCTTTTTATCAATCTGAAAGTGCTCTGTTGTGAGTTGAAGAGCCGGAGGATTATCTTTCTAAGAAATAATGACCAAAGTAGTCAAAAATAATCGACAGACCTTGTTTTGAGCAGTTTCATGTAGTATTTGTATCTCTGAACTACACCTGCAAACAAGTGAGCACAAGTTTCATGTCCATGAGTAAATTCGAACTCTCTTCTGCACGGTGATATAGTAGAGGGAAAATTGCTCGTACACAGAACTGCTCACAACAAAATCTGTGGATTATCTTGAGAAACCAGGTCAGGATTTCCGGAAAAATACCCGTTTTTCAAATACATTTTTCGGGCGCTTTGAGCACCACAAGGCGAGTACAATCTGATGCTTTTTGTATTGAAGAGCAGACATCTCTACTGTCTATATCTTCAATTCTCGGCAACTCCTACCAAAACAATCTGGAATGATACATAGCACAACAGGTCAGAACATTGATTGATTTTGTGGTGAACTGTCCCTTTACTATACTGAACACCCCACCTCAGGAGCCCTCATTTGATAATGATCTCCACTCACATCTCGGGGGACCCGGTCCTCCAGCTCTTGTCTCTCATGCTCAAGCTGCCCAGGCTCTCTCTCTTGGTGACCTTGTCATCCCGCGGGCCCTTGTGCTCCCGCCGGGACACAGAGGTCGTAGCTTTCTGCTCCAGCTGAGACAGATGCTCCATGCTGCTGTACACCTGTAGGGACACGGACCAATCATCATCTGATCTGTTAACAGCTCGGGGAAAAGGTAGCTACTGAGTCCGGGTTACAGCTATATTATTGTTTTGCTGCATTTATACATATTTACTGTATTTGTTATTATGTTCTATGTATCAGGCTGACATTAAATATGTAGGGTTATTGTTGTAATGCAATGCTGATATGATAATCTAAGAAGTATCTCGTGCTCTTTAACAAGATATTATTTTGGAAGAAAGGTATTTTCTCAAAAGAAAAGTTACAGACAGAGAGGACATTCATAGAAAGACAAAATCATAAAAGTTAAAAAGTACCAAAGTGTAGGAATGATGCTCAAGAGACAGCCCCCACAGACACTATCTAACAATTTCTAAAAGCATGACAAACCTAAAACAGCAGTTGCATAAAGGCTTTTGTGAACTGAAAGGTGAAATCTGTGAGTGCTTTTTGCTTATAAAATTGATCATTTTCTACCATTATGCTTGCAGCTCTACTTTATTAAATGATAATGAATAAAATACTTGTGTAGTTAACTGTAGACCTATGTAAGTGTATTCAGCCGAGGTCTTTGTTCACATGCTTTGCTTTAAACGAGGCCACTCAACAGCCCTTGACCGTAACTTCAAATACATCTCAAATGTTATTGAATTGAAGCCCCTCAATGAGGCGCCCTCAGTTTTCTGAAGAGCAAGTGAGAGAGGGAGGGAAGTTGGTAGTGGGAGGGAGTCAAAAAAGGATAAATAGACGAGCATGAGGTGAGAAAATCCCATCCGAGAAG
>NW_011369252.1:119581-122842 GCF_000735185.1 Notothenia coriiceps | reverse complement strand
TTGGAGCCAAGGCAGAATGTATAAAAGTTAACGCTGAGCTTCAGTCTGCAATGTTCAAAACAACAGATAAAGCCAGAAATCTAGGTGTAGTCATGGACTCTGACCTGAGTTTCAACAGTCACATTAAAACGGTTACTCAATCAGCTTACTATCACCTAAAGAATATATCTAGGATTAAAAGACTAATGTCACAGCAGGATTTGGAAAAACTTGTCCATGCTTTTATCTTCAGTAGACTGGACTACTGCAATGGTGTCTTTGCAGGTCTCACTAAAAAATCTATTAGAAAGCTTCAGCTAATTCAGAACACCGCTGCTCGAGTCCTCACTAACACTAAGAAAGTGGATCACATCACTCCTGTTCTGAAGTCTTTAAACTGGCTTCCTGTGTGTCAAAGAATAGATTTCAAAAATACTGCTGCTGGTTTATAAAGCACTGAATGGTTTAGGCCCAAAATACATTTCTGATCTCCTGCTAAATTATGAACCATCCAGATCTCTCAGGTCTTCAGGGACTGGTCAGCTTTCTGTCCCCAGAATCAGAACTAAACATGGAGAAGCAGCGTTCAGTTATTATGCTCCAAATATCTGGAACAAACTCCCAGAAACCTGCAGGTCCGCTGCAACTCTTACTACTTTTAAATCCAGGCTGAAGACTTTTCTTTTTGTCGCTGCTTTTAATTGAACTATTCATATCTTAGACTGCACTGTAACTTTTCTTTTTTCTTTTAATGTTTATTTTATTAACTTTTCTTTTTAATGACTGATTTTAAATGCCATTTTCTTAATGTCTTTCATTTTTTGTAAAGCACTTTGAATTGCCTTGTGTTGAAAAGTGCTATATAAATAAACTCGCCTTGCCTTGCCTTGCCTTGCCTTGTGTGTGCCACCAGGCGGAGCGTTTGAGGTGAAGCAGCACGGGTTCTTCACCGAGCTGGACTGGAACAGCCTGCTGAGACAGAAAGCAGAGTTCATCCCTCACCTGGAGTCAGAGGAGGACACCAGCTACTTTGATAGTAGGTTCCTCTGGATGTATGCGTCACTGCAGCAGTTACATCAATATTCGCTCTATGGGGTGTCCAACAATTGTCTGACACTGTTCCAGTTAGAAAAGCACTTTTCATGTTAAACTGACAGCTTATATAATTCATCTCTCTACCTCTCTCCCCTGCCAGCGCGCTCAGATCGGTATCATCACATCAATACGTACGACGAGGATGACACCAATGACGATGAGCCCGTGGAGATCAGACAGTTCTCTTCCTGTTCTCCTCGCTTCAGCAAGGTTTGTCTTCTCTTTCATCTCTCTCTTACTCAGTTTTTATTCCTTTTTGGCTGTTTCATCTTGTGTTATTTTGTCACTGGACACTGGAGATTAGTTGACAGGTTGAGTAAGTATCGCTAGGCCTTGTCTCTTTGTGTGTTAAATGACATCTTTTATCTTTTTCCCTAACCACTGTTTCCATGGCTGTATCTCTATTAATTATGGTCTCTCTCTCTCTCTCTCTCTCTCTCTCTCTCTCTCTCTCTCTCTCTCTCTCTCTCTCTCTCTGTCTCTGCCAGTTTTTTCTTCTTGCCACACTTTCCCTTCTCGGATGGGATTTTCTCACCTCATGCTCGTCTATTTATCCTTTTTTGACTCCCTCCCACTACCAACTTCCCTCCCTCTCTCACTTGCTCTCCTTACATCTGCCTCCCCTCGGTATCTCACCTTGCATACACTCTGTTGTTTCACCCGTGAGGTCGTGGAGGAGCTCTTCAGAAAACTGAGGGCGCCTCATTGAGGGGCTTCAATTCAATAACATTTTAGATGTATTTGAAGTTACGGTCAAGGGCTGTTGAGTGGCCTCGTTTAAAGCAAAGCATGTGAACANCTCACACACACACACTCTCTCTCTCACACACACACACACACACACACACACACACACACACACACACACACACACACACACACACACACACACACACACTGTGTGTGTGTGTGTGTGTGTGTGTGTGTGTGTGTGTGTGTGTGTGTGTGTGTGTGTGTGTGTGTGTGTGTGTGTGAGAGAGAGAGTGTGTGTGTGTGAGAGAGAGAGTTTGTGTGTGTGTGTGTGTGTGTGTGTGTGTGTGTGTGTGTGTGTGTGTGTGTGTGTGTGTGTGTGTGTGTGTGTGTGTTTGTTCATAGTTCAAGTAATCATTGGTTTCTCAGGAGATACTCAGGAGCTATAAACAGTAAGTCAGGACTGCATGCTGCAATCTTACAGGAAAAGTTCATGGAGGAGCTGATTTAAAGATCAGCTGAATCTCATTGGTGATCCATAGTAACAATAGATGAAAATAAGTTAGGTGAGGTAATGCTTAAAATAAAAAAAACCTCTCATCTGATCCTACTTAATACAGTTTTAATATGCCTATTGACCCTATAATACAAATATTGTTAGCATTAGGCCTAATATTACCCCAAACTGAATTCAAACAAACATTTAAACACAATATTTAACACACACTGTGTGCAAGGCGGTCGCTAAGTTAACATGGTTAGCAAGATTCATCCATAATTTGGGTAGGATACTAGGATATTAATTAGGATGCTTTCATAGAGCAGAGTACAATCACACCACACTGTAATAGCAACGTCATGGTAGCGACTTGTCATCACAAGCAGTGCTTGAATTGGAATAAAAAAGGTGCCAGTACTCTAAATCAGCAACAAGTATTTGGCACAAAGTCATAGTATATCCTATAATGCTGGTGGGTTTGTCTCTTTACTGTATATTTTAGAAAGGCTCACTGTACTTAAACAAAATGACTCAGGGTGCATCTGAGATTAGAGGGGGTGCAGTGGTAAAGTGCTATTTTTATAAGTGGGGAGTGGACCTGACACCCTCTAGTCTAGGGGGGTCCGGGGGCATGCCCCCCCGGGAACATTTTTTTTTAAATATTGAAGTTAGATGCATCAATCTGGTGCACTTTGAGAGCAAAATGAAGAGATATATGGATACCTCTCAACATCCATAATGAAACAACTGTAAACAGATTTACTTTTTCTTTATGGATATAAAAGAAAGTAAAGCTTGACTCCTACTGGCTGGTTAAATGACTCCTCGTCCCTGAGGCCACTACCAGTTTTTTGTGCCATTTTGCTGGATTTATTTGTCAATAGCGTTGCTGCACAAAGTGATAGCCCTCGAGTTTAAATCTACTACCCAAAAAGAAACATATGGAGATGGGTTACTATTTAAAAAAAATTGCAAATCTATTTGGGAACAGTGGGGCC